>NC_048294.1:22625331-22925331 GCF_009762535.1 Notolabrus celidotus | reverse complement strand
ATAATAAATGCAGAAATAACTCTAGTACTCCATGGCCAAATGGAAGTCTAATTGGTTTGTTAATTTGGAGCAATCTGTGATAAATAGCTTTACAGTCATTATTTTTACAAGCCATGTTTTCAGTGCAACACCAGCTGTGTTCAAGAGTTCAACCCACCCCGCAGGGTTTCAGGACCAAACATGAAGATATGATCTAAGGTAATTAAATGTATGCTATGCCATCATACATTACTGTACATATAGGTGATCAGCACACTCGGAGAAATGGGAGGAGGTAGATTTGGGCAGGGGGGTTATTTTATGGCTGAAGACATCAAAATGAATGAATTAAGACGCCTCTCCTGTGATATGATGCATACTGTGTGTGCAACCATATTTGTATTTATGTCTTTAAAAATGTGACATTTTAGTTCCAGCAACTCTGAATATATAAACTGATGATCGATAGTTAAATTGCATTCAGTGGACATCGCCTGGCATTAATTAATGAAATGATAGTGCTTCATAGCTGATTTGAAGCTGTAGCTCCAAACATAACCAGGGTCAGACCAGGTTATGACTTGAGAGGAAGTTAGCAAGGTGATCTAGCCAGTTTAAAAGACATCCAGCTACGTGACACAGAAAACTCTGACTGTAGGCCCGGCTTACTCTCTAATCCTGCTTCACGGTACGACCTGGAGGCCTTGGAGCACACATGTATATTCCTGCACCAAGTCAAACCTCAGCAGACCTCTCATGGGCTGTCAAGTGACTTTTTTAAGTATGAATTTATCATTTAATGTGTCTCTGTTTTTAGATTAGTATTACATCATAAAAAAAACTGAGAATTAAATTGTTTTACGATTGTATTTTGAGGCTTTGGAGTTTATGTTTATTTATCTGCACAATTAAAAAGATACACAGGAAAAGAGCAAAGGTAAATAATATACAGAACAGGAAGAGGCAGAAAACTCAGAGCTTAATTGAAGTCTCCAACCAAATAACATTCTAACATCACAAATTAATTAAAAATACTAAATTGACACACATAAAAACAATAGTTGATACTAATAATAAACAAGGCAAACTTATATGAAATGAACAATTGATATAAAAACAGTTATTACATCAACAGAATTCAAAAGTAGAAAATATGACTTGGATCTGTTGATCTTGGTCTATGAGTATGTGGTTGGGCATAATGCGTATAATTAAATATTAGTGGTTAAAAGTTTGTTCAAGCTTCTTTTATAACATTTTAAAGACAAACAGTTTTAGGAGATGGTAAGAAGATAAGTTAAGATATTACTTTATTGATCCCCCGGGGGGGAATTCAGTTGTTACAGCAACCCAGACATAAGTACAATCAAGAAAGAAGTTTCAATAAGTAAAAATAAGTAGATGGGGTGGACTTATTTTAAAGGGTCAAGGCCAGGGGCCAGATTATGATACGTGGAGGACTCTACCAGCTGGGGACTCTGCTCTACCAACTGAGTTCCAGTTGAGTTAAAGTCGCTCCTCTGGGAACAGAATCTGTACTTCTTATTTTGCATGTTTTAATCAATTCAAAGCATGTTGTGAATTCAATTTGACTTTTAGTTTGAGTCCCAGAAAAATAAGAAAAAATAAACCAGACGAACAATTTTGAGATTCCGAAGAAAACTATTTTTCAGAGAAATGTTTGATTTCAATCTCAAACCTTGTTATACCTGGCAACAAAAATGGAGGCAATTTTCCACATTGTGGACAAATCAAAGTTCTAAGTCTAAGTCAAATTATCAGACTCGATATTTCAACTTTTTCCAACATCTGTGGCCGAAGCACACTTTATCGTTTTCATAGATTTTTTTTTTTTTCCATTCCACTACAGTGATTATGTATTTGGCTCCAAAGACATAAGACATGTTCGTGACCCTGACACAGACTACTGCTCCTCTGGTTACATGATTTTCACTGTGCAGACTGGAGACTTCTTTTATAACATGGATTTGCGGTAATCTCAGATCCCATTGGCAATCATTGTCTATCATCATCGGACAACACGAGCCCCTATATGCCTCTGGGAACAGATGTCAACTACTCAGTAAGTCCAGTTTAACCAGCGGTTATGAAACAGACTTCCAGCAAAAACTTCCTTTTCCATTCTGCGTTTACATCTGCAACCTAAGAGCTGTCATTTCCTGGTCCATCACATCCTGCAGGATTGTGTCCATTCACCTGTTTCAAACACCGGAGGGTCTCAATTCAACAGTTCACTGGCTCACAAACACCTTGCTCTGGCTTTCTCCAGCAGTATGAGCTTGATGATGAAACCTTTTTTCTTGTGATTTACAGTTTGCAAGTCTTAAGTTAAAAACATCCTGATAGAGGTTTCTAAAAAGCACATTGTTAAATGTCAAACTTTGTCAGGTCTGTCCTTCAGAGGAGAAGAAAACTACTTTGTTAAATGCTTGTTTGGGAGCAGATTGGGTCGAGCATTTCTGATACTTTCTAGGAAATGAAGAATCTCACTGCTGATTGGCTTTTCAACACAGCGTCCAGCTGATTTGTTGCTGAAGGTGAACTTTTCAATGAAGATCAGTGTTGGCTGCATGGATGACGATATCTATAGAGATAAATAACTAGTTGCCAGATAACTGCTTATGGGGGCAGGAACGTCATTAGGGCAGTATGCATGAAGATTTAATTAATTAATTAATTAATTAATTAATTAATTAATTAAATTTCAGTTTATTTGATTAGGACAATGAACATCAATCAACATTTCAACAGTGTGCCTCAATGGCTACGTTTACATGAGACTTTTAATTCCTCTTTAATTTCCAAATTAAGATTAAATCCTCTTAAAAAAGATTTAAAATGACCATGTAAACACCTAATTCCGAATGAAAATGATAATTCCGAATTAAACTTAAATCCGATGTAAGTAGCTGGTTTATTCTAATTTTAAATCCGAATTGAATAATTCCTCTATCATGTATACGTTCATTCCGCTTTAAATTAATTCCGGTTGTTCTGCTCATGCTCGTTCCCTTGTCCTGTCGCGATGACGCACATACTCCGCGCTGGTGGGCTCATATTTCAGGATGAGGTAGAGCAGCCGTTGCACTAACTGGCTTTGAATCGCCAAAGTACGGTCTTCTGCCTCCCTTCTCCGGTCGTCTATCTCTCTTCTCCTCCTCAGCTGACGAAAGTGAAGCAGTACATTTGTGTCGAGCTGCTTTTTAAAAACTATAGTCAAAATCAAAGCGACATTTGAACTTATTGTGTGGTCTTCTATGTTGTAACCGAAAATGAAAGAAGCAGGAACTGGAGTCTGTTTTCTTCCGGTAAACGTAAATACGTCACGCCCGCCCCTGTCCAATCAGAACCCTTCCCAACCCCCAGACGTTAAGAGGAATTGAATAAAAACAATTAAACGTGTTTTCCATGTAAACCTCAATTCGGAATTACTATTACCATGTAAACACGAAGGAGAATACTTTAATTCAGAATTATTAATTCAGAATTATTAATTCAGAATTAAAAAACATCATGTAACCGTACCCACTGTAAATATGCCGGAATTAGCACAATAGCTACATTTCATCCATAGTCCTAAGGCAGGTACTTACATAAAACATAAAACAACAAGATTTAAATGAGACAGTTACAAACTGACTTACAAAGTTTACATTCAAAACATACACTTAAGATAAGTTAAGATATTCTTTAGATGTCCCCCATTGGTGGTAATTCTTTTGTTACAGCAGCTTACAACACAGGGCAGGGGAATACAACAGTGTACTAACATAGGTTTAAATATAATAACAATAATAATAGTAATGATAGAGGTAAAATAAAATAAAAATTGAAGAAAATAAAGTATAGCAAATATTACAGATATATACACACTATGCACACTTCTGTCTTAGATAGACAGACAGACAGACAGACAGACAGACAGACGGGGAAATGTGGGTGACCAGCAGCATACAGTGTGTGCCACACACAACCATGCACTCTCAAAGCCGGGATGAACAACCTCCTGAACCTCTTAGTCCTGCAGCGCATGGAGAGGAGTCGGTCACTGCAGCTGCTTTGCTGAGCGACCACAGTGTCATGCAGGGGGTGACTACTGTTACTGAGGATGGACTTCATCATGCTCCTCATTCTACTCTCCACCAGTTCTCCAACAGAGTCCACCCCCCTCCCCATCACAGTTTGTCGAGCGGGTTCTCCTCTCTTGCAGTCATGCAGTTCCCTCAGCACACAACAGCAAACAACACAGCGCTGGCAACAACTGACAGGTTAAAAAAAAAAAAAGGTACACATGAATAGTCTTATGAATAGATAGTAAGGTAAATTATTGCACAGAAACAATTACATCAAGTTATTGAAACTCATACGTTTGCTCTCCACACAGACTTGCTTAAGCTTTCTAGAATGCAATTGGTTTGTACAACTCGGACCACAAACACCAACCAGAACACTTCCCAATCCTGAGAATGCATGTACAGATTCTACAGTCTGTGAATAGAGATTGATTTTCACAATTGAGCATAAAGATTGTGTTCCATTAATCCGATAATACACAGATTGAGGTTTAAGAATTAGTATGCATAAGAATGCAACACCACATTAGCTGCTGTCTTTGGAGATGATCAGCACACGGTAATGGCTCACATTTGAAAAGTAATGTTCCCTTACCCAATCAGTTATCAAGCGTACAAGTCAATTTAGTTATTTTCCCAGCTTTCGACAGGAAATAACTGGCAGCGCCATATTAAATTGGATGTTATGCGTCCACATTCGCTGCCCGCTCTCTGGCAGTGGAACAAACACTAAATCACCATTTATGAGGGAAAAAGGTTGATGCAGCAGCTCTTTTTCACTTGGCAGCTCCATATACAGCAGCGTTCAAAAACAGCTGCTTAGCTCATTACTGCTCAGTACTCTGCAATTCACTTTCATCATCACTTTTTATTATATATGATGGAATAAAGCTGAAACCTGCGTCCCTGAGGAGCCCTGCAGTTAACCGGACTGCACCCTGCATGTCTGGAAGGCGAACCCCTCCCCTCCCCTTCCTCCTCAGCGGTGACCTCAGGCGGACCTCTTGCTGCAGGAGGGATTGAGACAGAGCTGCGTTCAGGGAGTGAAGGCGTCAACTTCAAACACACACTGTCCTTTTTATAGCCTGTGGACATGTTTTAACACGGCCTGCCATGAACAGACGGTTTCCTCTTCAATAGAGCAGAGTAGTAGGTTGATGTAATTCATAAATAGAAAGAGCTTAACACCCCTCTTAACACTAAAACACCCATGAACTTGTCAGTTGATGTGCTGCCAATCCTTAGCCGCCACTTGAGCATTATTTATGTTTCAATCTTCACTCAGACTGAAGGTGAATTCAGATGCAACGATGAAGTAACTCCACCTTTTTTCCCCCTAACACTTCAATATAGGATTTCTTTAATAAGCTTAAACAAAGCCATTTATATCTGTGAATACTTCTCAGCTCTGAGTAACTCATTATCCCAGTTTACCTGCCAAATTACCCGTGGCACGATATCTAGCATCCTTTTCCCCAGTTGTGTGATTCGTGTTGCCTGTTTCCTCCTGTTAAAAGTCAAAAGTTTTCTCACCTCAACAGAAGGTGATAAAATATTGGTTGTTAATCTTCTTTTCGCTCATTTCATCTTTCATTTGCAAACTTAAGCTGATTTTTTTCACACTGAAACAATAACACTGTGTTCAGTCTCTGCTGGAGCAGAAACATCCGTCACATTCTTCAAGAAGATTTCCTCACACATTGACTCTGATGCTTTGAAATACAGAACACTCTAATTGACACCAATTTGAATGCGTCATTAATGTTAGAATATGCTACACACAGCACATTCGATGAGAGTGAGGCGGGGTGTGGGGATTTTAGTGGTGCAGCAGTGGTTTGGATTGGACGCTGACAGAACGGGGGCTGGGCCAAAGAGCAGAGGACACCAGGAGACTCGTACATCATGGTGATAATTGCGCTTTCTCCCCAGTGGCAACCACAGAAGGGGGAGGTGGAGTGAGTCCGGGGTGAGTGTGGTTGGGCAGAGGGGGCGGCTCACTGCTTGATAATTGAACTCCCTATTAACTTGTCCTGTATACATAAATAAGTATAGTGCTAATGAGGGGGGCTGTCCCCTGTAAGGCAGCCTGAAGAGGATCCAGAGATAACCTTATCTGTGAAACGTCTGGCTCTGACGACACAGGCTGACAGATTTAGAGCTGTGTCTTTGCTGCCTTCACTACCCAATTACACTGAAAGTCTAATGAAGCCCTCCATGCTTCAAGTCTCCACTGGATGTGATTGCAGAGATTTTGTTTGGAGTTAATCAAAGCTGCTGTGTTACAGCCCTTCTGCTGCTGCTGTGTGCTGTTGGGATTTGGTGTTTATAAAGTGCTGTCGTAATCTTTCTATCATTAGGGCGCTCTTTTTTCCCCTTCTTTTCCTCTAGTTAGGCAATAAGAAACTCCCTCAATTTCAGGTTGTTATTGTTTCAGAAAGATACGGGCACAGAGGCAAAGACTGGGGAAATATTTCACTTAGGAGACTTACTGGAAGTTTCACTGGCAGGAAATGTTCCCCCACAGTCACAGCGGTAGTAAAAGTAATAACTGACTTAATTATAGTGAAGTTATCCCAGAGATTAAGTCAGCGCATTGTAAATAAATGAGAATAAAAACGAGTAAAATAGCAATCCAAAAATTTACATAATAATAATTAAAGTCTGAAAAAATAACAAATGCAGGAAATTGTTGAAGTGGTAGAGATAACCAAACAATCACACAGCACTCGGGGCGTAAATTGAACATCTCCTTGTTTACACTATATTAAGAAACACAACATCAGATTTCGCCAAATGTTAATGATAATTACTTCAGAAATAATTATTAATCCTTTTAAAAGTAAGCGAAGGGATGTTTTTGCGAGACAGCTGACATAACAACAGTTAAAGGGATAGTCTGTTTTTTTGAAGTGGGGTTTCAAGAGATACTTGTTCAAAGTCAGCGCAACACATTTGTTAAGAAACTGACCAGAGAACTGACACATTAGGCTAGTCCACTGCAGACGTGGTGAATTATACCACATAATTAAGCTCATTTTAACAAACTCCTATCCTCTGTGAGAGTACGCACTCTTTAGAAATGTCTCAGCTCTTTGTGGTCAGACGTGACACATGCATTCCTCCACCTGCAGCACACTGATCAGTTAATATGATGCACGAGTCGACTTCACTTTTCCCCAGAACGCTTACATATTGTGAATTTTAAAATATTTGCATCTCAGCGACTGTTGCTAATTAGGGCCCAAGCACTGACACACAGTTGCGACGAGGCCTTATTGTAACCCTAAGGATCAATATTATTATTCTGCCGCTTAAAACCTAAATCTGCATGCCTCAACGTGGCCCAAAACTCACCAAACGTTGTCCAAAGTTCAGTCATGGTGTAACATTTATGAATTCATTGCTTTCAGGCCAATACCTGCTCCAGAGTGCCCCCTAATGACTTAAAAGGCCAGCCCCTGATGCTACTTTCACCAACATGCATGACATTTTTTTGCATACCTAGTATCCCAAGACCTACAAAAAACAGGAAGTGCAGAAATTTGAGTTGAATGTCTGATTTTGGCGATTCGCAGGGTACGTACTTAAGCAAACTTGTCTTTACAATTTTGCTCCAATCAAGTCCCAACCACTCACATTCTATATGTAGCCAAGCTAGGGCTGGAAAGGGATTTCTGGATTTAGACAATAAAATACCAACAACGCCACCTTGGGACTTTCACCCAAAGAGTTTTAACAATATACTTATTTTTAGTTACCGACCATTTAACAGAGGGTTTCCCCTTTAACAATACACAGGTGAGCTCACAAATGAATACAACATGGTTTAGGAAAAATATATATACACCAGCTTTATTTGATTAGACAAAATAGTTTTTAAAAAACACAATTACTTCTTCCTGAACAGACACCAGAAATCAGTGTAGGGACCCTGCTAACTGCAGCCAGGCTTATCTGTATCAGGCCTAAAATAAACACGGCAAATTCACGACAATAACACACACATCTAGTTAATAAATTAGACTATGCAAAGGACATGAACAAGCCTGACACAACAAACTGTAGCTACAGCCACGGCTGCTTACACAGCCTGGACGGGGATACTTTAACACTGTTACTGAGTAGAGTATTTAAATCACACTGTTACTGAGCAGAGTCTTTAAATCACACTGTTACTGAGCAGAGTCTTTAAATCAAGACAAAAAGACAAGCAAAAAGAGACAAAAAGACAAGCAAAAAGAGACAAAAAGACAAGCAAAAAGAGACAAAAAGACACTAAAAGACAAGGCAAAAGTGGCAATCTCGGCCGCCTGCGACCCGATCACGTCACCACCTCATGCTCGTACCGCGTACTATATGAGCTTCCAGCACACAACGATCTGCCAACCCGAAAGGAACACCGTCCTGCTCTCAACCCGGAGCTCTGCAGAGACTGAAGGGAGCTCCGTCACTCAATTTTATCCCCGCAAACAACCAGGTAACCGCAGGTGATTGGTTCCCACCCAGCTGTGGGGCATGAGCGCTAATCAGCCGGTTACATATAGTCGACACATTGGTGATTCAAAGTTAGCAAAAACATATCACAAAATATAAAAATTGGGGGCATGGCAGGCGGTGCATCAAACGCACATGTCTCACCCAAGCGGCAACCTCCGGTCTAAACATATGAGTCAATGCGGAAGTGTTAAAAGCTGCAGTTCATCGAGGATCCGCTTGAGGCTGGCTCCGGAAGTACCGGAAGTCACATACACATGAATGGGAAAAAGACGATCTTTGCAGCATTAATAAACATGTTTACAGCCTGGTACAAAAGATGAGTGTAGTGTGAATAGCTAATTTCTCGATGTCCTCTCACTGTGAGGGGGGTGAATTTTTTTCTAATTCGTCAATTTGGAAGATATTGAGATTACTAGTCTTCCAATCGGAGGCACAGATGCCTGCAAGAACACTGTAGCTGTTGGCTAGGAGGCTCAAAGCCCGCCTCTTGATTGGTCTCAAAACAGCGTTCAGAAACAGATGGGTGACGTCACGGATACTACGTCCATATCATTTACAGTCTATGGTCTCACCATAAACAGGAAATTGATTTTGGGGGCTTTAAATTGCACAAAATCTCAACAAATCGGTCACACGCATCGGCCACACATTCCATTTCTATATTGTTTTCTTCTTTTTCTGTTACTTAATGCGGTTAGCTAACAGCTTTAAGACGCTCTATAGCCACCGCCTGGCTGGAATACTGCATTACAACCAGGCACCGGTGAAAACCATGAAAAGTTGTTCTTTTAAGATGAGAGAATATATTTTACTAAGTGAACTAATATTTGAATATTCAAATATTCTAAAATCATGTCCCATGCCTCGTTAAAATAAGCCAGATTAAGAGGCAGAGCTGAACTTGTCTGCAGTGGTTGACTGCCTAGTATTCGTTCCGTTCTCTGGTCTCTGTCTCAACAAAGGGGCTGAGACGACCAGCATCCCCTTTGGGAAATACACTTCCTAATGACAGGTATAAACCCCATTCCTAAAAGACCAACTGTCCCTTTGAGGGTGTTGTTAACAGGGCATTATTGCCACCTTGCAACTGTTGAAGATTAATTTTCCCTCTAAATGATTTCTTAGTGGAGCTGATCCTTTCTTCTGATGAAGCGAGTGAATGACTTATCTTCTGCAATCTTTACATCTAACACATTCATAAAAATCTACACGCTCACTCCCAAAGTCTTCTTGCGGTTTTATTACCCACCCCCGCGAACCGGTCTATTTTTCCTATGCACTGTATCCATCGCCCTCTCATCCTTTCTCCTCTCCACTCTGTAGTCATGGCTTTTTGCTGGCTGAGCAATCCCAAGTTCAAAGGACACATGCTCCCGGGCCTCCATTCTCCTGTTGATAGATTCCCAGCTCCCTCGAATAGACAGTGAAGCAAAAATTCACTATTTAGGCACGGGTGCCCAATATCCCTCACTCCTGCATTTTTTTGATCAAAGGGCGTTATGCTGCACGCTTATCTCCTTCTCACTTTGGCCGTGTTCTTTCGTCCTGCTCTCATGAACTCAGGGAGGAAGATGGTGTGCTAGTCTACACTCCAAATAACAGGTTCTGATCCAGTCCTTTTTACAACCTGGTCTGTGCATTTAAAAAGGGAAGGAAAAGACCCTGTAACAACTGCTCCAGATGAGAGACTTCCTTAAATCCCTAATCCCCTTATTCTTGCTCTTTTTTGAGTCTGAATGCTTTCATGCAGACTGCTTCTACGTGCAGAAGCAAAAAGCAGGCATTAATGGATTTAAGCCTGAGGTTAAGTTACCTGACTCAAAGGAGCCAGGAAGTAAGCACGCTCCAAACATATTTGTTTCTGACTTGTACGATGCAATGTCGTGTCTGTATAGTCTGTATGTACGCTGGGATGCAATAAAGAGCATCGCTTCCAGGGAGGTTGTCAATCAGATGTTTTCTGCCTGCCACCTTCTTCACCCTTCTCTCAGGTGACTCTTTACTGGCTTGAAGGTCCCTGTCAGTGTGAGCAGCAGTCACACACAATTAAAGCTTGCTCTTTACCTCTGCTGTCACTCTACAAGTGGAACAGTGCAAGAGAGGTCCAGCTCCCACATAGCTGTCACATGTCAGATGCTGTCCGTCGCTGTGGTGGTTCAGTCGGAGCAGATAGACAAAAACAACATTCTGTGGAAGGTTTCATCCTTTAATAAAGGGGTTCCCAAACTTTGCAGCCTGCGACCCCCAAAACACAGGTGCCAAGGACGCGTGACCCCCACTGTCCCTCAAAGTGACTTACTGTAGCTTTATTTAGCTGGACTGCAGAGAATGACCCTACCTATATGAGCATGTGGCTGTTTTTCCTGTGCCGTTGTGAATTAACCTACTGCTACTGATGCTTTTGATAATTAACCCCCCAGGGGGTCCCGACCCACACTTTGGGAACCCCTGATTTAAAGCATCGTATTGACGGAGCCGACCTCACTTCTTCAGGCAGGGTGTTCCATGGCTGCGGGGCCCTGACCGAAAACGCCCTGTAACCTTTAGTGACAAGGCGAGCTGATGGAACAAAAAGGAGAGATCTACCTGAAGAGCATAAGCAGCTGCTGGGTTTGACCACTTCATGAAGCAGACTGAGAGAATACCAAGAGTGTTCAAAGCTGTCATGAAGGAAAAAGGGGGCTACTTAACAGAATCTAAAATATAAAACATATTCTGCTTTGTTTAACACTTTGTTGTTCATTCAATAATACCATATATGGGTAACACTTTATATTAACTACACACTTTTAAGCATTAATTAATACTTAACTCATCATCTGTAAAGCATTGTTCATACATTAATACTCATTTTTAAATCATGTACAAACAGTTAGAAATGTTTTATTATTCATGAATATGACTCTCTATAATGTGTTAACTAACTCTTCGCTCATACTTTATAAATTATGGATTCACCAAATACAAATGAGCTATTATTGTCATTATAAACCAGTTATAAACACATTTACAGGTTATGATTCTAACATTTAGTTAGGGTTAGTGAACACCTTATTACATAGAAAATTATGATTAATTAAAGTAGTCACAAAGGACTTATAAGCTGCTTGTTCATGGTTTTGTGAGCTGATCTAAAGTGAGGACTTTTTATGCTTTACAAAGAATTCATTAATGAGATTTAAGACCAGCAGCACCTTAAAACACAGAAGTCACAGATATAGATTCAACAGAATAAGGAAACAGACACAACACATGTACTTAAACTTGTGTTTATTAAAAGGAAACAACCTCTGCATAAAACCGCATTTATCAAAATAACTCTTCATATGAACTTAAATATTCTGCAACTGAAAAAGAAAATCTCTCAAACTTAAAGTGCACACAGTGGAAAAACTCAAATAAAATATGACATATCAAATATATAAAAAGACACAGTAACATTTAAACTCTGGCTGTATAAAACCATTTGTAAACACAAGTTAAAATGCAGCTGCAAAACTGAACAATAACTTGGATTCTGAGTTTTAAGGTGCTGCTGGTCTTAAATCTCATTAATGAATTCTTTGTAAAGCATAAAAGTCCTCACTTTAGATCAGCTCACAAAACCATGAACAAGCAGCTTATAAGTCCTTTGTGACTACCTTGATTAATCCTAATTTGCTATGTAATAAGGTGTTCACTAACCCTAACTAAATGTTAGAATCATAACCTGTAAATGTGTTTATAACTGGTTTATAATGACCATAATAGCTCATATGTAATTGGGGAATCCATCATTTATAAAGTATGAACAAAGAGTTAGTTAACACATTATAGGGAGTCATATTCATGAATGATAAAACATTTATAACTGTGTTTGTACATGATATATAAATGAGTATTAATGTATGAACAATGCTTTACAGATGATGAGTTAAGTATTAATTAATGCTTAATTAATGCTTAAAAGTGTGTAGTTAATATAAAGTCTTACCAAGACATCTTACCAAAGACATCATAGTTTTGATGTCTTCAGTATTAATCTACAGTGTTTACAGTAATTACAATAAATACAAACTCTTGAATGAGAAGGTGTGTCCATTCTTTTGACATGCCCAGTGTAAAACATTTACTGATGTGACACATTCTTCAAATATGGACTCTCATGTTGGACTATTTTAGATCAAACTGACATGCAGTACCTGCAGTCCAACACTTTAGACAGTACATTAGACAGCTTTTCTAATGCAACAACAAAGCAAATCAATAAGCGATTCTCTAATGGCTTGTTTTTACTTTGTTAGCTATGCAGCATCAGTATCCTAAAGTACTCATATCAATGGCTTTAAATTTCATTCACATAGATTTTTGAGTGTCCGGAGCAAAGCTTTATGCAATTACTCTTGATTTTTTTTTTTCTTTTACCTTCAAGGTCTCCAGACTATTTGTGTATGCTGTTAATTAACAGACAGGCGGCTCCCAGGAGGCTGTAGTCACTAGAATAGAGGGTATTATTAGCCCTGCACTCAGACATGTTCTATTTCAATATCAGCTGCTGGGTCCTGCCACTTTTGAGCTCAGTGAGACCTCACCTCTGTCGACAAACTTCTTCTTGTGAGCAGATAAAATCATTTGGACCCAGGTTGATTGTTTGATTGGATTTATCTGAAAAAAAAAAATCAATTGTTTGTTTATTTAGGATTTTAAATGGATGGCGCCCTGGATGCTGAGATGCTAGGCTGGAAGTAGTGGGTTGAATTACATTGAAAGGTCCTCAGAATATTCTGCTACCATTATTTTTTAACTCAGTGCAGACACTGTAAATACTTGGAACTCCTTTCAATATCAATCAATCAATCAATCAATCAATCAATCAATCAATCAATCAATCAATCAATCAATCAATCCATCAATCAATCAATCAATCAATCAATCATCAATCCAACTTTATTTATAAAGCGCTTTTCATCAATGACATTGTAACACAAACTGCAGTACAGAAAAACAACTTAAAATAGAATAAATTAAAAAAAAGAAAGAGATATATATAAAGATAAAAATAAAAAGACCCCCCAATCCTAAGGTCAAGAACACAATATATGCAACAACAATAATAATAACAAAACAAATAATAAATAAATAAATAATAATAAAGAGGTTTCTGAACAAACTGAGGAAACGCTCTCATGATTTCTTCATGAGGAAACACTGGAGGAAAAACAAGATGTTAAAACTCAACACAGGAAATTAAACTCACCAAAATAAAGTACATTTCTAAGATAATAAAACACTAAAATATTAAACTATTAAAAGAAAATAAGATGATATACTTAAAACAGATAAATAAATGAAACAAAAAGTGACTAAAATTTGACCTAGATGATAAATAAATAAAGTAAGGTGAAATAAAACTTGTATAAGAATAAAACTCAGTTAAAAGTGAGACTAAAAAGGTATAATAAATTATTAAATATAATTAATTCCTTTACACCCGAACCAACTATGACTTCATTCATAAATACAAAGCACACTTCTCACCTTTTTAAAATGTCAAGAATGATTGAACACTTGTCAGCTTCTTAAAAGTATAATTCATGGCAGAGCTGTTTCATTATATTGCACTAGATTGCTCAGTTGGACAGATCATTGCATATTGTGCATGATTGTGCTGCACTGTGCTACCTTCAATTGTCCCTTTAAAGCCACAATAGAACTAAGCATTATGTTTTATTCTGAAAATGTTTAATATTACTGACATTTCTTTATTAAAACACTTTATAACCTTTTTTAAAAGACCACAAATCCAAGGAATCAATTTCTGTCGCGTCCAGCTGTTACTGAGGATGGTGTGTGATGCATTATGTAAAGGCCTACATTAAATATTTAAAGCTCTTTCCTTTATTGTTCGATTAATAAAGCTCAAGTTCCCTCTTTTTATATTCTATTCCTCTGTTTCCCATTTGCTATGTCAAAGTAACTGCAGTTCCATTTTCCTGCTCGACACACTCCACCTCCACACCCCGGATGGTCAGATGCTGCAGTGGGTGTTTCAAGAGAGACAGTTTTGCTCTGTAACCCTGAGCTGCTGGTGAAAATGATGACTGACTGTAGTGTGACTGATAAGAGATCCTTGTGGCTCCATGCATCAGATCACCCCCTGCAGCCCTCCCTTGGACGACGTGGTCGGCGTCCAGTCAGAGACAAGGTACTCGAGGAGCTCGCAGAAGAAAGGTTGAGGGGGGGAACAAACAGCAGGGTGAAAAAGCATGAAAGCATGAGGAGATATTTCTGCAGACACAAACTGTGGGGGGAAAACCACACTCTTCCCCGGTTCCTCTTCACTTCTTGGGATTCCACTTCAATAACACCTGCTGGCTGAGCTTCATAAAAGGACTGTAATCCCCCTCCCTTTGCAGCCCAAGACCCCTGCTACTTTTATGAGACAATATTGATATTGGAGCGAGGAAGATTCTGCTGCCTACAGTCGGGCCTCATATCCTGGGCTGACTGCATGACATGAGCCACTCTCACTAGGTGCAAAATACCCTGCACTTAAGTCAAGCTTGTAAAAAAGTGGCCTGAATAACATCATGTGGGCCTCAAATCGACTGTTGGAGGCTACCTCCAGGAGCCGATGTGCCATCACTACTCATATTTGAACAAACAGGGTGGCATTCATTAGTGCTTTATGGATCTCCTGCAAACAGGCCTCGTTCCGTGATATTAATTTATTTTTCCCAGCCTTCCAAACAGACGGGGCCACCTATGGAGTTAATACAGCGCCGGCGACACCAAATTACTCGGAAATGAGGTCTGATTGCTGATGTGCCTGCTGCTGTAATGCCGTCACTCAAGTCGCAAGCTGCTTGTGCTTGTGGCTCATCAGAGCTCTCCCACCTCGCTGCTGAGTGAGACTTAACATCAGGGATCAAACTTGGGCTTTTATTTATTTATTTATTTTTTACCCAACTTCCAATTTGCTTGAGCGTTCCTTTTTAATGAAATAACCAGGCTTAACGAAGAGCTGTGGTAATCGGACTCACTCTGGCTGGTTGGGGGAGAACGCGGGAGATTTGAGGGAAAGTTGCGACATGATTCCTTCCTTTTCTCACGGACTAAGCCGTGATTAAACTCTGCATGGACTCTGGGCAGGTCAGAAACCTGGATCACAAGCATACGTTCTTAAACTAACATCTCTTGACAGATATAGCGGGACATATTTCAGCATGTTACAACATAAAATGCAGAAAAAAGTATGTTTAGGGGGATTTCTAAAAGGTGTAACTGTGCAGCATCCCTCAATCAATCAATCAATCAATTTTTATATGTACAGCGCCAAATCACAACAAATGCTACCTCTAGATGCGTTTACAAACAGAGCAGGTCTAGACCACTCTATGTTAAATTATGAACAGAGACCCAACACCAAGACAGGATAAGACTCAGTCTGACCCCACCTTAATCCACCATGAGCATTGCACCTCACAGTATTTAGCTAGTTACAGTGGAGAGGACAAACTTCCTTTAACAGGCAGAAACCTCAAGCAGAACCAGACTCATGTTACACAGATATCTGGAAAATGGGGTTTGGAAAGAGGGATCGAGGAGAATAGGAACGCCCACAGCAGAGGAACCTACGAGACAAGGGAGCTCAGGGACTCCAGAAAGGTCTATGGTTAGTAACTTTAATGGGACAGGGAGAGTTAAAGTAAGTGATAGGGGGGTTGGGGGGAAGGGGGTGAGGAGGATCCCAGTGTCTCAGTGCACCAGTTCCCCCAGCAGTCTAAGCCTATAGCAGCATAACTAAGAGCTGGTCCAAGCCTGATCCAGCTCTAACTATAAGCTTTATCAAAAAGGAAAGTTTGAAGCCTACTCTTAAAAGTAGAGAGGGTGTCTGCCTCCCGGACCCTGACTGGTAGATGATTCCAAAGGGGAGGGGCCTGATAACTGAAGGATCTACTTCCCATACTACTTTAAGAGACTTTAGGGATGACCAGCAGGCCTGAGCTGGAGCAGAAAGAAGGCTGCACTTAAATTGGTTTGATAATAACTAGTTATGTGTTTAAGAAAGATGCATTTTAAGCACCTTTGCATGTTCTTGTAAAAGCAGATGTGTTGCATAGTCAGAGGAGATGGCCTTTTTGAATTATAGCTATAAAAAAAAAATCTCAATTTCATCAAAAAGATTCCATGTTTTTCTTTCCCTGCCAAACACCCGGTCAGACAGAAAACAGGGCAGTGATTGATAACGGTCATAGTCATCAAAACACAAATAAGATGGCTGGATTCGTTTGAGCTACATGGCAGCTGAGTGAAGGTAGAACCTCTTTGAACAAACACCAGGCCTTTTATTTTTGAGAGGATGTCCATATGGAGTCAGGACAGTCAGTCAGAGTGGGTGACATACGGAGAGATGTAAGGGGGGAACTTGACGTCTTGGTGGCCAGAAAGGCGAGGCGTGACATAACAATATGGCAGCAGAAATGACAACACCATCCAAGGCCTTAAGAATGGGCTTATGTGTTTGATGGATTGCCCAGGGTGATATTTGTCTGGGAAAAAGGAACAGCTTGAGGGGCACACTGTTAATCCTGAGGGGGTGGGGGTGGGGACAGCATATAGTGATGCCAGCCTGTGGGTTATCGCGTCTGCTGGAATGCCTTGAATAATAATCAGGGGATGTATGTGGGGAGTCTCAGTTTGTGCAGAGGCTTTCAGCGTGGCGTCTTTGGGTCTCACAGGCAGGTTGACAGATGGAAACATCCTCAACAAAGGAACAACTAAACGGGATACAAGAGGATTGCGTCTCAAAGCTTGTGTCAAAACAATGATCTTGATCTTCTCTGTGCGTCCCGTCCCCCCAATTACATAACATTTAAGCACACAGGCACGGACATTCAATCCCAGTTTTTCGGTTTCATCAGCGTCAATAAGATGATGTGATAATGCGATGCAAGAAAACAGACTACTTTTCTCATTCGGAAATGATTATTGTAATTATTCAATCTTCCCGTGCTTTGAGAGCAGTCATCACAACGTAGCACCGCATTTATTCACAGCCATCCTTCTTCAGCAAAAGGACTTAATCACACATTTCCATAAACACACAAACACATTGACACACATCCTCTGGCGTCAGCGCTCACCAGCCGAGCAGGGACGGTAAATATTGACTCACAGTCTTCTCATTAAAGAGCTTTTTGACTGTCGGAGCCTGAAAAAGGACATATAGTACACTAATTGCAACTGGTGGGATGCCAGGGGCAGTGTGTGCCGGTGATAATGGCCACCCTTTATCTTCTCCCCGTCCTCCTGTGTAGGCCGATAGCCATGGGATAACTTGGACCCAAGAGTGGAATCAGATTAGAGGTCATCCCGGATGTTAGGAATTACACGATTTCACTGTAAATGCAGAAAAGAGAGTTCATGTGAAAATAGGGTTAATCTTGTTATACCAGGAGTTCATGCCAAGTTTATACAATGGGCATAGCTTCTAGTCCCATTTTCCCTGCCAGCTGTTGTCTCTGTATTCCACTAAGCCATGCATTTTTTCCTCCAAATCATCTTTCCAGCTCGAAGTTACAACAAACATAATGCCTCCCCCTAAAGCTTGTTGTTAAGCCTTGGTTTAATTTAGGTCCACCAGAGCAACAAAGTCATACAAAGTCACCAGTATCAGTAGTAAATTATGGAGTGTTGTAAAAAATGAGACGGCATAGTTAAAGACTCGGCTCATAAATACTGAGGCAAGAACAAAAGTCAGCAAAGAGAAAGAAAGATATGAAAGGAATCACAATCCCAAAGAAAGAAAGCTCTTCCTGTTCACATGTCTGATCAAGCTTAAAAACGCTATTACTCTATTGTCACCGAGGCTGTTCTCCCTGGCTTAACTCTAGAAGATGCACTGACCTTTTCAACACTTTACCACATCAGGTCTATTACTCGCTGACAGTTCACCTCTCCCTTTTCCTTGCTGGAGGATAATACCAGCTCCTCTTTTTTTTTTTATTGTGATGAAAAGGCCGAGCTGGCTTTAGTGTGATTTCATTTCCTCTGCTCTCCGAGCTTCTAAAGGCACAAGTCCTGACAGTCACTTTACCTGAAAGCAATCACCAGGAACGAGCGTTGCTTTAGTGTGTGATTGAATACCAATAAATCTGACCCTCTTTATTTCCCGCTCGAACACAGAAAAGTGGAGGGATGCCAGCTTGTACAGACCAGAGAGTGGATTATCTTCCCTGGTGGACTTTTTAGCTGCAAGATCCTGCATTACCACACAAAGCTTTGGTCAAATATGAACTGGAAATGATTGATTGGAGCTGAAACTGTAATCCATAGAATACAGAAAACATATATATTACTTTATCCATTGTGTAGGAGTCTGTTGTACTGTATGATCAAGGATCTTCTGATCCCTGCTTTGGCTTTTTATTATTTACCACTCTTGCGCTGAGAGCATAGAGCCTCCTCTGCAGTCTGCCTCCCATACATCTATTTCTATTTTACCAATGTTAAATGATTCCTGTTTTACCCATGACTCAAATAACTGTTCTTGGGGTGCTGGTGGCCTAGTGGTCTAAGCGCCACACATACAGAGGCTATAGTCCTTGTGGCACAGGTCACTGGTTCGACTCCCCACATTTCCTGTCTCTCTTCAGCTGTCCTATCAATAATGGCAAAAAGCCCTGAAATATAACAAAAAATTAATAAATAACAAAAAATAACTGTTCTTTATTTCATATATTCAAGCTCAGATTGTTGTCATCTACACTACTTTAAAGTTTAAAGTTTGCCCAGGTACCAGTCACTGTTTTGAAATTTAACATTCTCTCCATAAAAAGAGAGATGTTCATTAAAACTGTTGACACGACGCCTTGAACTGCAAACACACAGCCATCTCTGACTGTCTAAAATGAGTTTTGAATTGTAGAATATTTTTCCAGCTGGGAAAAAAACATTTTTTAAATATCTTAGAGGTCACCAGAACATTGAGTGTGTGGGCCAAATGAGAACTGAGATGGAGCGAGCAGGAGAGACTCTGTTGCTAATAGTTTGTGGGTTGCATTCCCAAGACTTGAAAACAGGAAGAAGGGTTGCATAGTTGAATCAATTTTAATCATGATTACGATTTTGGGCTTCCAAATATCTAAGAAATATGAATATGATATTTAAGATGCATGCTCCACCTGTATATTTTTGGCCATTTTCACCTTCAATGGATAGGACAGCTGAAGAGAGACAGGAAATGTGGGGAGTAGAGTGTTGGGGAAGACATGCAGTAAATGGTTGAGGCTGAGAGTCGAACCCCTGACTGCTGGAACCATAGACTGTAAATAAAAATGGACAGCGTTGCTCCGCCTCTTCCCATTGTACAGTTCTGAAGCCAAAAAATCCCTCTCCTGGGCGCAGCCATTGTGCAGCCAGAGCCTGTGAAGCCTTTGTAATAAGCTCCGCCCTACAGCGTAACGTCACAAGACGCTGTGTGCCCTTTGAAGTTTCGTTCTACGGCGGCTGTGAATCAAAGGAAACCTGGAAGTAAAACCCCGTTTTTTAAACTCTAATAACTAACGAAAAATAAACTTTTCAGAAAAAAGAGGCCTTGGACACAAAACAGTCAAATACTAACTACATATAACCACAGCATACGGATGTGAGAAACATTCGTACAACGTGTATTTATTTTTTAAAGTTTGACTGCGACAGATTTTTTGACCTATACTGCAGCCAGCCACCAGGGGGCAGTCACACTACTGAAAGCCTCACCACCAGGGCCGTATCCGGCACGCTTGGCTGCAACAAGGACCACAGTATGTATATGGGGCGCACGTTTAGACAGCTAGGCCAATGGCGCCCCAACTTTGCCCATTTTGACAACAGGTATTCCACCTGCCGACGAAGCTTGTTGTTGATGATCTTATGTGTTAATGATGTGTTGTTGATCCAATGATGATCCAAATTTAAGAGTGCAGGAACACATCAGCAGCAAAGCAAATGCTGTGAGCACAGAGAAGGAATCTGCATGAGAAGAATGAAGGTTAACAAGCTAGGGATGGGCATTTCAAGCCAAAATACTATTCGATAATCATTGGCATCTATTTGGCGATTCTTGAAATGATTCCCCCCACACACACACACACGTACACACACACACACACACACACACACACACAGACCGATACGGTTAACCACCTGTTTATGTGGCAGTCACGCTAACCAGCAGCAGGACGAGGAGAATGAACATGAGCCTTGTCAAGAGTTCATTTGTAGAATGACTTGCCTTCTTAATGTGTTTGAGACCATCAGTTGTGTTGTTCACAGGTAGGGTTAGCACACAATGGATTGCACTATTTGACTACTGCTGTAATCCAGATTATTGTAAAACCAGATTATTTCATAGTGTTGATGTCTTCAGTATTAATCTACAATGTTGAAAATAATTAGAATAAATAAAAACCATTGAATGAGAAGGTGTGTCCGGACTTTAGACTGGTGGTATATAATGGGTGATAGATTCTTACAGGACTGCACAGGGGCTGTCTTTGATTCTATTCTCCAACTCTTAAAATTCCAAATGAATCACAAAGGTTAGACCATAACGCAAACATCTTATAATGCCGTCCCGGATGATTGTGTTGAATAAGGGCGGATGAGGGTTAAGATTAATTCCATGTGTTATTTTTGCTGCTAATGACAAAGATGCTGTTTTGGCCCATGAGAGCGCAGAGCAATCTTTATGTGCGCAGACAAGATTTGGACCCAAAATAAGTCCGCTCCCATGGTACTTCAATGGCAAGAAGACACAGTAGTCTCACCCACATTGCTTTTAATGAATGATCAACTGGGTATTATCTTTTAATCCTCTCCCACTGGAATGCTAATGTTGAGCTATGACTGTGCTGGATTTCTACCAGGCAGCAGCATTTCTTATATAAAATCAAATAGAGCATTAACATGCACACAGGGACTGACACACAGACTCTGAAGTGGACACAGATGAGCAAGAGATGGATCTGTTTACTCCGTCTGTTTACGGCCAGGTCACTACTGTGATATGGCCTGGTTTTTCAGTGATGTGTGCTGCATGTGTGTGTGCGTATGTGTTGTTGCACTGCACAGGTGGCAGACAGCAGGGACAGGCGCAGGCCAGTGAGCAGGTAGAATACCACCGAGGTGGAAATAACACAGTCTGGACTCCTTCGCTGCTTGGGAAGGCTTGGCGTGAAATGCTGCAGGTATTGCTGACCGCACACTGTTGCTCCCCCTGCGCTTGACAAAATCCGGTACAGGTGCATCTGTGTTGCTTTGTATATCAAGGCAGGAGGTGCAGGTGAATGTTTGCACAAAAATACACCATACACACATGCTGAGCAAACAACCAATGTATAAAGAGAAAGCATTTGTTTTCAGGAAAGTGGGAGGAAGTGTTGTAGTCAAGTCACCAAACCCCAAGTCCGAGTTGAGTCCCCAGTCACCAGAGAAAAATCCAAGTCGAGTTCAGGTCGAGTCCTCATTATTTGAGTCCGAGTCCAAATCGAGTCCTTGTTGGTAATATTATTTATTACAAGGAAGGAAGCTGTTTCAATCCAAACTATTGACTGTCCAAACCTGGACTGACTGTGTGGACCTGGACTGAGTTTGTGGGACCTTTTGGGTGTGTTACTTGTATGTCATTTATTTGTTGTTTATCTTAAGATCAATGTCATGTGTAGGGATGCTCCGATCGATCGGCCACCAATCATTATCGGCCGATTTCTGTGAAAAAGTATGTGATCGGTGTATGCCGATCAATGCCTTTCATTGCCGATCACAAAAAACCATCACCTGTAGCTCATACTTGGCAGCCTGCAGCCTGAAGAGGACCTGTGTGTAGTGTGCCCCCTCCCCCTTTCCTTCACAACAAACATGTCTGCCGTGTGGAGCTTTTATACAGTCTGTGAAAGTGTAAAGTTTACATCCTGCAACACATGCAACGAAAAAATACCTTGCAGGGGAAGCACGTTAAAAAAGCCTCAACACAACCAATATAAGACATTTAAAGAACAAACACTTGGCGGAGTATGGTGAGGCTTTGAGGCTCACGGCAGTGAATGAAAAGAAGACAGCCGAAGCAGCATCAGTCAGACGGCAGCTAACACAGCCCACGGTGGCAACACTCGCCTGTATGAGCGTGACAGTCAGAAGGCTAAGCAAATAACCCGAAAAATAATTGAATTAATCGGGCTAGATGAGCCTTTCTCAGTGGTGGAAGACACTGGGTTCCGCCGACTGCTCTCTCACTTGGAGCCCCGCTACGTGCCACCGGGACGTAAATATTGCATAGAGACGTGGCGCTGCCAGAGCTCCATCAGACAGTGTACTCTCACATCGAACGTCTCCCTAAAGAAGGAATCCCATTCTCTGTAAGTTTCACGAGTTTCAAACATGGCATATTCCGAAAGACAAACTTGTGAGATATATTGTCTTTTATCTATTTGACTTTCTGCACTATTTAGCCTGTGGAGAGCCTTAATGTTTCCAATCTGTTAAAGATTGGGTTACTGATAGCAGGTACATTTAAGTGTTTTTCAGTTGTCCTTTTGACTGAATAGTTGCTGCATTGTGCCTGCAAGGTTTTTGTATTTTTTCTCTTGAAGAAGTTAGTAAAAAGACGTTTTTTTCTAAATTAAGGTGATTTTATGGTTCCTTTTTTCCCAGTTCATGTAGCACTCACCATAACTAAATAGAAAAATGTACACAAAATCCATGTGATCGGTATCGGTGATCGGCAGTGATCGGCACTCATGGCTGATCGGTATAGGAATCGGCAGCATAAAACCTGATCGGAGCATCCCTAGTCATGTGTTTAAATATTTTATTTTAGTTCGCATTTTGATAGTTTGATGGTTTTCACCTAGACGGCAGGCAAGGAGCCGACAACAGGAAAGGTGGATGTGTTTTTTTTTACCAGCAGACGTTAGAGCACGAGGACGCTGCAGACTGTTTTGTTGGGAAACCTTTTTAGTTAAATAAGACTTCAGAGAAACTGCAGTTTGATCCTTTACAATCCGCTCTCCCCCTGCGCCATGACCGGTTTGATTTTCAGTTTTGAGGTCAAGGTCTAACTGCCACTGCAAAGAGATTCTAATGAAATCCTGCCGGTGTGTCTGGAGATTAATACATGAATGAAGTCACAGTGCTGTGTGCCGTGCGTAAATTCGCCCTGCGCTTCGGTTGATGAGGGGTCAGAGATTCTGCTGCACTGGGATCCCTGCTGGTTACCAATAAACTCAGCCCTAACATTGTTTATCTGAATTTAACTAACCAATCAACTCAAACCCGATGGTTTAGTTATTTTAGTTGCTAATATCACTGTTAGCATGCTAACACAGTGAAGTGATGAACGATCTCAGTAACTTTAGCATCTCTCTTACTTTTGGTTTCATCCTGTACAGATGTCTGTTAAAGTTTGAGCTGGTCTCTTTCCTTGATGGGTCTCTTAAATCTCCATGTTGCTCTGCTGTCGCTGCAGTTACTGTGAAATCTTGGAGAGAAATGCACGGCTGGTAGCGTCTTTTAATCCTGGCAGACGTCACGTGATGCAGGCGAACGCTCGTGCCAGCCTTCGCTCTGAACGGAATGCATTTTATAAAACAGACAAAATCTAACATGAACATTAAAACAGTCTTTGTCAATATATAAGCCTAAGTCGTCCTCTCTTCCATCCGAGTCCTTATGTAGTCAATGCGTATTGGACCTGAGTACTACAACTCTGGTGGGAGGTCAGTCTGAAAACATCTGCTTTCATTTTGAAAAAAACATTCTTATTTTATTAAATTGGCCCAAAAACAAAAACTCCCTCCACCTGTTTTTGAACCTTGTCTTGTTTTCACATGCAGATAGGGACTTGTAAAGACATGTGCCAAACAGCAAAATCAGTGTACTGGTCCTGTCAATGGATAATTAATGTGGAAAAACAGCTATTGTGTAATTAATTATTGAGACAGAGATTGGTCTGCTATTTAATATTTGATCACAGTGTTCAGGAAGCTCCATTGTTCTCATGCTTTCACACATTGCCATCAGCCAAAGCCAGCATACAGTGCCCAGCTGAGAGCCCAGCTGCTGTTTCACCTGCATCTTAAGAGTCCAGGTGCCATTGCCAAAGGTAATCATAACCTCATTACTCTCCAAGAATCCCATTTGTGCATCAGCCTCAAACTCTGCGATCACACTTAACACCAGAAGCAGAAAGATGAGGCAGGATAGCACAAGTGAGAAAATCCCAAACGCTTACCAGCTGGTAAAAATAGTAGATTCTAACACCCCATGCTTGAGGGCCTAAGCTGCTAAAACATGTACTATACGCTTGACTCTGTCTGACCTGCATACATGAGTGCTCAAGCCTCTTGGAGTGTGAAAGTGGCTATGAGGCGGAGGAGGCGAGCAGAGGAGAGACCAGTCAACTCCCTTCTGTTCTGTTTCCTCCAAAGCCCTTCTTTTGTTCTAAGCTTTTTGGCAGCAAGCCTCGAGTCCAGTCAACTTTCCCCGCAGTGATTTGTCTGTGACACATCAGTAACTCACAGAGCCGCTAAACTCTCTCATCTCAGAGAGTCAGGGGTGAGCATGAGTGCCAGCTCAAGGTATCCTGTAAGTCCTGCCTTTGTGTGTAGTTGTCACATCAGTGGAGATTCTACACAGAGAGTAAGTCTGTTTTTTTAACATACAGGCGGGAGGATGGAGAAACGGACAGCTAGGTGTGTTAGACTTCATCCCACTGACCTAATACCCTAGTTCTATCACTTTATTTAACCCAGACTTTAATCAACTTCTTTCAGATGTATTTCAAGGGAAAAAAAGCTGCTCTCATATTCGGGTCAATGCAGGAAGTCTCACTGGGGTAAGAGACTCATTCTGCATTTGGGGTCTCCCACAGGGGGAAAGGTTCTGTCTGTGCTCCTGTGAAACAGTTTCAACTGTGCTAAGAAAAGTCAACATGTGTAGTTTTTTTTAAAGTTATATTTTTACATCTTTATTAAGAGAGGAGAGGAGAGTGGATAGTGTAGGACACTGGGAGAGATTGAGTGAATAACATTCAGATTCAGAATACTTTGTGTCCCAGAAGGGCAATTCAGTTTTACATTCAAGCCGTCCATAGTACAAAATATGTATATGCATATATATGATGCAATTAAGGAAATAAATAACACATCCTGACATCAACAACATCCACAACCAGTGGCCGTACAGCAGAGCAGGATGCAGAATGGTTCTCGGTTTATTCTGCATTTTGCACAGCGGTTTGTTTTCCACACCGGCACATAATACCGCCGACATGAGGGCATGATTGCAAATTCACTGCCAAGTATGTGAGGGTTGGGTTAAAATTTTGTTTGCTTTCTGGACCACCTACACTGTCCAAAGGGAGCAGAAGCCCTTAAGCTGGACTCCAGTGATTTTAGAGCACAATCTGATGATGCCATTCAGATACTTCTTGTCTTTCACAGAAAGACAACAAAACCAGCATATACAAGAATAAGTTAAGAGACTCTCAACAGAGTCAAGAAAGAGGCCGCAGGCTGGATTCGAACATGGGCTAGCAACTTAACCATTAGGCTAAAGGCTGATTTATACTTCTGCGTCTCCCCTACGCAGCAGGGGCTGACGCAGACATGAGCACCACATACTTGTGCGTCGGTGTGTCCGTGTCGCGCAGCTATTCTCCGCCGAAATGCCTGAGGGCAGTGTGGTCTCTCTGATAGCCGGCCGCCTGCTTCCGGTCCCGCTACGATCTCTTTTTACTTTTCCACAGAGATTCAGAGCGTTATGTTAATCTACAGCTGATACATGTTGCTGTTTATCACACAGACATGATTACATGAAGAGTAGAGAGGAGGAGATGAAATACACGGCCGATGTGCGGCCGATGTCCGGGATCCCGGAAGTGCTGTAGATGCGGGAATAACAAAGCCGCCGAGCGGACCAATCACAGGGCTTGCGGTCAGCGTCGGCTCTACGGGGAGTTACATTTCGGAGGAGGTGCACGTCAGCTACGTGCGTAGGCCTCGGCGTAGGTACGGGAGCTACGCGGACCCCCAGCGTGGGGTACGCCGTTGATTCAACGCAGAAGTATAAATCAGCCTTAAGTCAACGCCCACAATGTTTAGTTTTAATGCAGCTATTTATGCCATCTGTTTTCATCTCGTTAGATTTGCAATCCTGAATGCCACTGGTTTAGTATGTGAGCTCAGTGTGCAGTAACTTCAATAGTTGTGATGTATGGACGTACTGCCTTCCACCAATTCACAGGGACGTGCACCACCTTCCTCTGCTGGTCACTTTTTGACTTAAATTAAGAGTTATTTAAAGCCCGATTTATACTTCTGCGTTGAATCGCCGGAGGCCCACATAGCTCCCGTACCTACGCAGAGGCCTACGCACGTAGCTGACGAGCACCTCCACCAAAGTGTAACTGGAATAAATGGAATCTACATGGACCTTAAGCCCTGTGATTGGTCCACTCAGCGGCATTGTATTTCCCTCATTTACAGCACTTCTGGGATCCCCGCTCATCGTCCGTGTTTTTCATCTCCTCCTCTCTATTCTTCATGTAATCATGTCTGTATGATAAACAGCAATATGTATCAGCTGTATAGATTAACAAAACACGCTCTGAAACTCTGTGGAAAAGTGAACAGAGATTGCAGCGTAGCCGGAAGCAGGCGACCAGCTATCAGAGAGACCACACTGCCCTTAAGCGCTTTGGAGGAGTATTGCTGCGCGACACGGACACATCGACGCACAAGTATGTAGAGCTCATGTCCGTGTCTACCACTGCTGCGTAGGGTCGACGCAGAAGTATAAATCAGCCTTTATGGAAGTACTGCCTACCACCAATTCACAGGGACGCGCACCACCCTCCTCTGCAGGTCACTTTTTGCCTTAAATTAAGAGTTATTTAAGTCAAACCTTCACTCCACATGGTTTATTTACTTAAAATTATGACAGTTTTCTGTGAATGCACGATTGTGACCCGGTGAAAAGCTAGCCTGGTCTGCAATGCTTATTATTCTTGCATGCATTTATGCAGTGGAGCAGTCGCTTGCTTCACTGCATTCCAGGTATTACACTCAAACGCAATAAAACAACTGTCTCTGCATTTTAGACTAATCCATTGGTCGCACTGGTGTATAGGATGCAGCCTACTTGTTCGATGACAGAAACAGTGCTGAATGTGCATCAATTTGCCAAATTTGGTGCTACAAAATCTGAAATCTTTTGTTTCTTTTTTTGTTTTTTAAAAGAAATGTTCTCATCTAGCCTTTGACATCCCAGCTGTGATCACACTTCCTCATCCTACATGCATTACAGCAGTGCCTCTTCATTTTGCACATACCATAAAGCCTTTGCCGTGACTCACTGACCCTCTTTCTCATGTGCAGATCTGCACGCTGTCCCTTTCCATAACGCCCACAGCGTGTTTCACTTTCACTCTGGTGAACAAGAGAGAGAAAAACCTCACTATATCCCCCGTCCGTAACTTCTTCCCTTCCCTCCTGCTCATGGTTCAACGGCTGCAGCCTCATAGTGCCACAGAGTTCCCATTTCCAGATCCATAGAAGGAAATGATGAATGTTTTATTCAGATGGGGTATAGTGAGGGTCTGTAGACCAGGTCAGGGGTTGGTTTGGGACAGTAATGCATAAAACTCCAGCAGAAATGGATGTTCTGAATCACAAGGAAGAGCTGCAGGTCCCTTTTGGGTGCCTTAGTGCCACAGGCCAAAAGTCATTCCTTCAAACACATTCAGCCTTTCTGCAGCGCTGTGCTTTGAGGACATTTCACCCACACTCTGTCAGGCAAACACAATGCACTCCGTTTAGAAATCCAGAGATGCATTTTAACAAAGCAGCCCACCGGCAGACAGGTAAACTTTGTGCACCATGAATCTGGAGATTCTCTTTTTACATGCTTTCTTACAGAATATCGCCTTTGCAGTCTTGATTGTTTGCAGGATTTTCTGATGATTTTCTGGTGCAATGCCGCAGTGGTTGACCTTAACAGAGAAAGCTGCGGTTTGAAGTTTGTGCCGTCTGCCTCTGTGATCTTTCTCTCTTTGGTATTCTTCGACGTGGATGTGAATCACCCCGCGAACCTGTCTCAGGCTGTCCTCACAATACACTTCTTTTTTTTGGTTGGAATTCGTGTGAACTCTGGGGCATTCGTTTCATCAGTTTGGGCTCCGAGCCGGGTCACGGCAGCGCCATCAGGTTTTCTCGGATTTATTCCAACATGGATGTCATTAAATTACTGCACTTACATGACTGACATTACAAGACTGAAGCCTCTCACAGGAGGAAAGGTGATGTGGTTCATTAAGAGTGAGAATGTATTGAGAATCAAGTGCAGAGATGATTCATGGGTGGGGAACGACAGGTGATGACATGTAATAGCCCTGAGTTACTCATCCTTTGAAAGCAGAGCAAATCAAATTGAAGCAAGGGCAAACCACTGTCTAGACTGAATCTCATATCCTGCTTTGGGTGAATGTGCGTCTCACTAAAATGAAGCCCACAGAAAAATCCCTGATGTTTACCCACGGCACAGAGCAACACTCAGAATAATGTTATTACCCTCATTTTTTACTCAACTTCCATCTTCATGGCTGTGTCACAGATTCTTACCTGCCTGGTTATGTACAGTGTGTGAAGTTCATCTTGATTATGAAGTTGTAAATATTCTTTAAGAGGACTGCTGTACACATAAAGTTGTTATTACTTGATTCCCTTTGCAACAAACATGAATTATGGAATGCAAAACGGCACTCGACGCTGCTCGAGGTAATTTGCATCAGCATTGAGAAACAATAGAAATTGTAATAGCTTTCAAGTTAAGATCTATCTTTTCCCCACAACATCTATCTTCCCTGCAATATTGGATTTGCAGCTCTCTGGAGTTGAATGCAGTTGCCCAAAGCAGCAACAGCAGCCTCGCCCACCTTACCCCTAATTTTTCTGACATTAAAGGCAATGAGATAATGGAGCTTCTGCTAGCAAAGAGCAAGCTAATAAACCTGGGGGCCATCCACTGGGCCACGTAATGATTTTGATAGCGCTAATTCAGTGTATGACTAATTCAAAGAGAGAAAAGGGATTTGATAGTGGGAGTTTTCTGTTGGCAGTTTTTCTTCCTGTTGAATTGAGTTTGTATTTTCAGCAGCAGATTTATTTCACTTCTTGTTTTTCTTGTATTTGTCTTGTTATGCAGATGGAAGTATCAAAAGTACAAGTTTCAGTATTCATTCATTCAAATTTATAAGACTGAGTCAGACTTCAATTTGTTACCCACCAAAAATCAAAACATGCTACAAAAGGCCAAGAAGGGTTGAAAATTAGAGATCTCCCCCAACTTCTGGTGCCTGTTTTAAGCTCATGTCATGAGTTATACCTTAAAGCTGGGGTTGGTAATCAGATTTAGATACACTTTTTGTCATACTGGTTAAAATGATCTTTATGTCCTGATGGTAATCAATACATGATGTGTTCTTAAAAAAGAGTGAAAAAAACTGCTATCTACAGCCGGAGTAAACCTGGGAAAACACCAACCAATCACCGTTTTTTGGCTCCCCAAATTTTAAACCAATCAAATCCCGTCCAGCCGCTCTGCCCTCCTCCTGCGCGTACATTTCCTCGGCGTGCACTCCTCCGAGTCCCCGTCTCCTGCCTCTACTTCCCCTGACTCCATTTACTGCCCCTCTCGCTCGTCCTCGGGCCTGTCCCCTCTGACCTGATGAGGTGCTTTGCTCAGGACTGTAGTCCGGATCAGAGTCTAAAAAGCTCTCACCAACAAGCAGAATAATTAATGACGTTCAGTAAGTCCTACAGAAAATATATATTTATTGTAGCGTCCGTCCGGACGCTGTAGTGATGACGAGCCGATTCGTGAACACGTTGATCTTTAATAACCGGTCACTGTCGGACGTGATCACACCAACCAACAAAACAACAATCAATGTTTGAATGAATGAAGAACTTCTCCTCTTGTCTCTCCTCTCTCCTGCTCACACATTCTACACCTCTCCTGATGCCTTCACTGACCGTCAACACTGTAGGAATTAAGAACATCTACACTGAACACGTTTAACAAACAGTAGAGCTGTTACAGTATTACATGTGTTATAACTTTTCTCCTGATATCGTGTCACTGGTACAACTAGATAATGCTAGCATGATAGTTGTGAGTACTAACAGCAGCCATGTTTGTTTGTGTTTTTAACTTTCACTATGAGAATGTTTTGGTGAGGACCGGTTTTGAATCAGTCACGATCATATGGTCGAGAATCAGCGGCGCTCGTGCATGTGAGCGGGGGGGCGTCGTTTTGGAGGAGCTCCGAGGGAGGAGGGGAGGGGTTAGACGGAGTCATGAGGAAATGCTACATTCAAATTCATGCTGGTTTTCCGAGACTACCAACCCTAGCTTTAATGTACAGCAATACAGTGAAGATAAGATATTACCGAATGCAAATTCAAGTTAGACACTTAACTCCTTTTTTTACAACCAGGGATAACAGATGACCAGCAATTACTTCAATCCATTATTTTACTAGTCGACATATTTTACAAATATTTTCAATTTCAGGGGTAAAAAGAATATAATTAATAACATGTTTTTGTACCATGCCACATTAGACAAACCAAACTGCAAGATTGAAAACTATGACGCAAGAGAGCAAACTGACTGTTGATGGTAAAAGTGGCAATGGTTCTCCATGTGTTGGATTAGCCAGCATGTAGACATTTTGTTGAAATCATTTCAACACAGTCTTGGGATCTTTTGGGGCAAGTGGACTAAAAATGTTGTTCTTCTTGAGCTTTGTTTTTTACCTCTGTGACTCTGAGTGTCCCACAGTACTGTAACACCTCATGGCACGTGTCTGTCTGCTGCTTTAAAGTCTAAACTGCTCTATCAGATGAAAACATGTTCAGAGATTGCAGGTCAGCCCCTTCAGAGACTCTATGTATCAGCCTTCAGTGAAAACATGTTAAGGCTGGCCAATTGTCTCTGACCCGAACCATCTACAGGGACCCGTGTTTTAATAATGTGGCATGGTCTCTTTAGTACACGAGTCAATCTAAAATCAAAGATTCTGCTGAACCACAGAAGTACGCTGGAGGCTTCTGGACATGCTCTCTGCTGTTTGAAATATTGTTTCAAATGTGAGTATCTTTCTTATTATCCGTGTTGTAAACAGAGCTGCTGTGATGCAAGACAAAATTCAGACTCTGACAATTAAGCCATGCCAATCAATCAATCAGCATTAATCAACCCTCACATCTTTAGTCCCCCTTATTTTCAGGCACTGCAGGTTTCTTTTGTCTGATCCAGATGACTTATGCAAAGCTTGAAGCTGCAAACCAACTTACCTTAAAAAACAGAATATAAGTCACACTGCTCTGAGAGATGCAGTCTGTTTTTTGCAGAGGGAAGAGGGCTAAACTGACTTCCACTGCATTCAACAATGTGCTGTTTCCATGCAGCATTGTAGCTCTCTCTGGTACCATCTGATTTCAGCATCCTGCAGGCACGGTGGTTGAGCTCTGACTAAGGTAGCGTACTGACTGACCCTACTGCCTGTTACCAATTCACTGAGATTTACAACAACCCTCATCACTTTATTTACTTTAATGTGTTTTGTAAATGAGGAAGTAAAGCCGTGAAAAAGTGACATGTTAATATGGCTGGTTTGCATTGTATCCCAGCATGCTTTGCAAAGCTGCTTGCTTCTTTAGGTGGAATTTTCTGAATTCTCTACCACAGTACAGTACCTCTCTCTGCATGTTATATTTGTGTTTTGGACACATCTCTGTTTTTAGATGACAGCAAAGGTTTGTGAATTTACATTACCTGTCTGAATGGTTGTTGGGTGTAGTGTTAGTTTTGGTGAACAGGTTCTCTGTTTGCTAAATGCAGTTTGGGAAAAACTCCCTGGCGTTTTTCTGCACCGTCATACTTGAACCCAAGCTTTTCTAGGACCTTTCTGCAACCTTAATAGTATCATATTTTATTTCTGTTATTTACCACATATGGAAAGTATGCGCTCCCCAGTGCCTGCCAATCATCCTCACTCTTTGTTTTGTACTAACACACCGGAGAGACTTTCTCGCCTTGACAATCCACCATAAACAGGTCTAACAAACAGGTGTAACAGATGCTCAGACGGCTCCCTTCAGGCGGCTCCTGGAGGGAGTGAGGTGTTGTTTTCTGCAACTCATCAACCAATAAAAACTTTGTCAACTTCGACTCTTCCAATCGGGTGACGTTTGGTCAACACTATGAGAGCAGCCTGAACAAAAAACACTGGAATACAATAATCCAAGACCCATTTGAAATGACTAGACCCTACAAATAAACATTTTCTCACATTTTCAACTCTCTTGATCAAAAACCTTCCTTCTTCATTCGGACGCCTCAACCCAGAATCCATTGACGCTGCTCGGCAGATTGTAATTTACACATTCTCTCTGACATTCATCACTCCTCGACTGCAGGGAGCTGAGGCGCTGTGGGCTCACTACCACAAACAGCTCTCTCTTCTGAGTGTGGTGGCATTTTTGGAGATCTATGAGGGTGTTTATGAGCAGCTTGAAAAGGGCATTTTGCAGATTTATGGATGACAAGGGTAAATGATCTATGGAAAAGCAGGCAGAGGAAAAAGAGTCATTGATGTTGATTGTAGAGTGTTTTTTTCTTGGCAGTGTGTGTTTTAAAAGGGGTGTGTCCATTCATCCTAATGCCAGCATATCAGGGACCTTGTGTGGTGTAATATGACTAGGACAGGAGGGGGGTGTGGGAGTGGGGGGGTATAAATGAATAAGTAAAAAGGTCACGTCAAGCCATTTTCATAAAAGCTCATTAACTTTTATTTGCTGCAAAAGATGTCTGTGTAATTAGAATAACAGAGATTGAGCTAATGAAATTACAATAAACAGTGGTGGAGTGGAACCAAAAAATAATAACGGAGGGCTCACGTGTGTCTGAGACCTTATTGGCAGGCGACCTTTGAAGGAGATTGAGGGGCATTCCTGGTAGGGTTGGGCAATGAATATTCGTTCACTTTGTAAAAATCGAAGAGTTACTTTGATTATTTTCTCATTTTAAAAGTACAATTTGTCATTGTTTTACCGGTGCCTGGTTGTAATATGGTATTCCTGCCAGACGGTGGCTACAGAGCGTCTGAAAGCATAAATCCAGTGACGTCTGGCTCAGCGTACTGCAAACACATAGTGAACAGAACTACATTAGTAGGTAGCATGTAGCAGGCTGTATCTACTGCCTACTACATTAGTAGGTAGCATGTAACAGGCTGCATCTACTGCCTACTACATTAGTAGGTAGCATGTAGCAGGCTGTATCTGCTGCCTACTACATTAGTAGGTAGCATGTAGCAGGCTGTATCTACTGCCTACTACATTAGTAGGTAGCATGTAGCAGGCTGTATCTACTGCCTACTACATTAGTAGGTAGCATGTAGCAGGCTGTATCTAATGCCTACTACATTAGTAGGTAGCATGTAACAGGCTGTATCTACTGCCTACTACATTAGTAGGTAGCATGTAGCAGGCTGTATCTACTGCCTACTACATTAGTAGATAGCATGTAGCAGGCTGTATCTACTGCCTACTACATTAGTAGGTAGCATCTGCCTACTACATTAGTAGGTAGCATGTAGCAGGCTGTATCTACTGCCTACTACATTAGTAGGTACCATGTAGCAGGCTGTATCTACTACCTACTACATTAGTAGGTAGCATGTAGCAGGCTGTATCTACTGCCTACTAGATTAGTAGGTAGCATGTAACAGGCTGTATCTACTGCCTATTACATTAGTAGGTAGCATGTAGCAGGCTGTATCTACTACCTACTACATTAGTAGGTAGCTTGTAGCAGGCAGTATCTACTGCCTACTACATTAGTAGGTAGCATGTAGCAGGCTGTATCTACTGCCTACCACATTAGTAGGTAGCATGTAACAGGCTGTATCTACTGCCTACTACATTAGTAGGTAGCATGTAACAGGCTGTATCTACTGCCTACTATATTAGTAGGTAGCATGTCGCAGGCTGTATCTACTGCCTACTACATTAGTAGGTAGCATGTAGCAGGCTGTATCTGCTGCCTACTACATTAGTAGGTAGCATGTAGCAGGCTGTATCTACTGCCTACTACATTAGTAGGTAGCATGTCGCAGGCTGTATCTACTGCCTACTACATTAGTACGTAGCATGTAGCAGGCTGTATCTACTGCCTACTACATTAGTAGGTAGCATGTAGCAGGCTGTATCTACTGCCTACTACATTAGTAGGTAGCATTTAGCAGGCTGAACTGTCACGTTAGAAAATAATTCACCCCCCATACAGTGTGTGCTGATAGAGAATTTAGCTACATAGAGCCAAGCCGTCTTTTGAACCAGGCTGTAAACATGTTTATTTCTGCTGTAAAGATCATCTTTTTTGAATGGGTGTGTATGTGGTTTCTGGTGTTTCTGCAGTCGGCCTCTAGTGGACACTCGATGAACTGCAGTTAATAACACTTCCACATGGGCTTCATATTTTGAGACCGGAGGTTGCCACTTTGTGTGTGTGTGTGTGTGTGTGTGTGTGTGTGTTTGTTGGGGGGGATTATTCAAAATAATCGTCAAATAGATGCCAATGATTTTTGAATAGTATTTTGGCTTTAAATGACGATCTCTAATTCCTAGTTTGCTTTGCAAGGTGAGGCCGTAGTCTCTCTGTCAGCGTGCATGCACACTTGGTGAAATCTGTCATGGCTACATTTGAGAGCCAAACCTCCCCATGTGTGAGAGACAGAGTGATACAGCAAGAGAGCCGCTTACTGCTGCGCTGACCTTTATTTACAGGCCCGATCATCGTCTAATGGTGAGGAAGTAGATTAATAAATGGCAACGTATTGAACCGTCTTCCTCCACACGCTGTTCAGTAAACACCAGCAATCACAAGCTCGCATTCCTCATTTATTAGCTGTTTAAATGTTGAGGAGGTCTACTCATCTCTGTCTGACAGAACACAGCACAGACACTGCTCTGCTTTGGTGGCGTTGTGCTACAAAGACCAAGAGAAAGAAAGTTTCCACTGCAGCCAGAACACAACATGAACTGATTTCAGTAATTAGCACAATTTCGACCGGAGAAGAAGGAAGTAATTAGTGAAATGCGCTCGGTGCAGAGCTCAGCAGAAGCTGCACACTCCCGGCTCCACATTAAAGACTTTGTGCTGGACATAATTGGACACCAGCCCTCTGCTCCCATATATTATTGACAGTGGGCAAGTATGGGTTTCACTGGGTGTCGTTAGAAAGAGCGAACCATAAATGATGAATGGTACCTGATGTTACATTTGTAAGAGGTGAATGAGGAAAGGCTCTCTGTAAAACAGTAATCGATGCTTAGTCGGTTGAATCACCTCTTTGGTCTGAGATCTGTCTCACAGCTCCAGAAAAAGGAAGTAATTTATTTAAGGCGGTGATCCTGAGACATGAAAACGGTTATTCTTATTTTCCAGATTCAAAGTCGTGTGTGTAATCGATGCATTAATGCCAGAAAAGAAGGTCATCACACGTATAAGATTGAAGGGATTTGCTCCAAAGTCTCGTCAACACCAGCCGTGTGTTGTTCCAACACCTCACCTCTCTAACCTGTGTGATACCTGGCTTGGTTCCACAGATATGAGGGAGATTTGTCAGCCTCGCTGTTTGTTCGCGCTGTGTGCTGATAGCCTGGCAGCCCGTGTGTTTGTTTATTCCTTGTCTAGGTCAAAGCAGATGCCCTCGCTCTTCTTCTCTGCCTTTTTTCACTCCCTCACTCTGTCTGGGAGTCTCTGAACTCACACAGAGCCTGTTGCACTGACCTTTGCAGAAAACTATATGTTCTGTAAGGGAATGTCACAACATCCAACACTCTGATCTGAGGCATGTTCTTTGAGGAAGGTCATCTCTGGTTCTGGTTTAGCTCGTGATCGGTCGGTTTTTGAATATGAGAGAGTAGAAACTGTTTTTTTTATTTAAAGGAGCTAAACATTAAAACTTGTTCAGTTTTTTTGTAGTCACATTTTGTTCTTCGTACAAAAGCTGCCAGAAAACCATCCTTTGTTTAATTTGCTTTGACCCAACAGTCTTCTGTTTTCCAGCTTGAAATCTGATGAAACATCATTAAATATTAAACATATAAACTAACAGATTACAGATTAAGAAGTGAATGTAAGTTAAAAAGGTCATTCTAGGGACAGAAAGTGTCACTGTCAGATATTCCCTTTGATCATTCTTTCAGTTCTTCAATGGAAAAAGTGTCAGTTGAATTCTTAAAGCCTTCTTAAAGGAACCTTACAGTTGGATTTTATTATTATTTTTGTGGATTTGTTTAGAAATGTTTAGTTTGGGGTGCCCTTGGCCTAGCAGGCGACCATGGCGCCCCATATACAGAGGCCATAGCCCTCATCGGAGAGGTCGTCTGTTCGATTCCAGCCTTGACCATTTACTGCATGTCCTCCTCCACTCTCTACTCCCCACATTTCCTGTCTCTCTTCAGCTGTCCTATCATTAAAGGCAGAAATCCCCAAAAAACATATCTGTAAAAAACAAAAAAAGGTATGTTCAATTCATCTTGAAGATGCAGAGCCTAAACCACGGCAAAATACACAACACAGAGTTTTCTTTCTTTCCCTGAGCTCAATCTTTTCTTGTTTGTTTTATGGATCCTTTTATTATGGGCCTCCTCAACCACTCCCCACTCCCTCTCCCTGCACACTTCCACTACGTTTACACACTTGTGTGGAGGGTCTGCCACACTGAGTGCCGTCCAACACCTGCGACTGTGGAGTGGGAGTCTGTTGTTAGACCCTCAGAAAGCGAGTTTGCACTGTTGCTGGCTTCCTTACCAGGTGTAGTGCAAAAAATAGAAGTCTTGTGTATCTGGTCTAGAGGGCTCCGACCTGCCGGATCAGAGATGCAGGCGAAATGCAACGGAGTGGATCCAGTGGAAGTTAACACATTGACTAGAATAGAAACCCATCGGATCTGGTGCTGTGACGGATCAGAGACGGACTGGACACAGATCTGATGGATCTTGGCTGTAAACCGAGTTGATTCTGAAAAGTTTAAGCTGTAAACAGTAAAACAAGACGACACCCTCGTGGACGCTAACATTTGCACATTTGAGATAATGCAGATCATCGCAGTCACATCCCCAGATGTGCTGCACACACACACTTACACACTGAGAAGGAGTCAGGCTGGAGGATGCCCCAGGCTGCCAACTGTTTTCTAAAAACTTCACATATTAGCTGCATTGTTTGGTGTCAGAATACATATTCTCACAGAGACAGCTGAATCTTTGGTGCCGCAGTGAGTTAGACACACTTTGACACGCGGCGAGACGGTTGACTAGGTGTTGAAACTGTGAAGCAATCGTTTTGACAATGGCATTATTTGGACAGGTTCAAACTCACTGAGCTGGTACTTTTTTTTCTGCACTCTCTACACTTTAAAGATATTTTTTTCTGTCTCTCTAACTGTCAAAGACGCAGCCTCTTAAAGATGATGGCATCTGAAAGCTCAGCGTTTTATTTTCACACTTTTGCCAACATCTTTCATGTCTCTGTCTTTGGGCGTGAACGATGGATAAATACCGGAGCTGCGGTGATGCAGCAGTTGAAGTGACCACTTAGATTTCCTCTGTTTGACCTTTTACTGACAGCAGCTGCTCGTGCGGTTTGAATTAAGATAAATCTTTATCTGTGGCTGAAAGGGTTTTTACCCAAGCATAGGATAAGGATAAATATAGGAGGTAATTTTATGAGGACAGATTTAATGTACATCAAATTTTACATACATTTTTGTGTAAAATCTTTTAACGGTACAATATAAATGTTACTCAGTCATTCCTATCAGGTCAGTTCAGGATCATCCTCTTCTTCTTTGTGGCTCAAAATAACATATTCAAGGTAGAAATGGAATCAAGCAAATGCAATACTTAAAACAACTACTGCTGGATTTCACAATTCATTTTTCACCATTCCAGCTTTAAATCCAAAAACAGTAATATGTCACCATGTCATTATCTCAGTCCACTCTCTCCAGTTCAGTATCGTCTCAAAGATGACTTTGTGTGAGTTCACGGTTGCAAGAAGTTTTCATCATGCATCAGTTTTCTGCTTGCCTTTCAAAAACACAGGGAGAAAAGTTTTCAGTGAATCTTGTTCAAAACTTTTGACTTTGCAGCTTTCAACTTGAACCTGAGTCACAAATCTATGGAGGGAGGGAGTCATCCTAAAGATAACGTGCTACAGCTACTGCTTTAATTACATAATGACCTCATCACATCTGCATGTCACCAATGTGATGCCCTATGAAATACCAACAAGATTCACAAAGAGTAGTTGTGAAACTGAAGCTCAAACCATCATCTGCATATCTCTGTTCTTTATCTGTGAGTCTTATTTTAAAATAGTTTGGCCGGGTAAAAGCAGAGAAGCAGACACTTGTAAGTTTGTATCACATTTTCTTTCTTTAGTCGCCTCTCTTTGTGAGCACAGCTCTATAATATCCACCTTTGTTTACATGCCCCTAAATGCAAATACAGCATGTTTAATCAGGTGTTATGTAGGAGATAACGTAGTGCTTATACTGATTAATATCAGAGTAAGCAGGACTCTGACTTGAAGCCGAGGGGCTTTGTCTTAACCTGAAGGGTGACCAACTGGAGACATAAACAAGCTGACACTAAATATTGATTCAACTGATTTTATTGCATTTAAAGTGATTTATTGAAACAAATCCCTCAGGTTTCATGGCTGGTGGCACTTCAATGGATTCTTGTCAGCCTCCTTGCAGGACGAATAAACATCAAACTACACATTTCAATTCACAGTCAAGTAAAACCACATAACGTGAGTGGGACTTCTGCAGAAACATTTACATTGACCTCTCTGTCCTGATTAGTTCTCCTTCCTTTCTGAGCTTTGACGTTGACTCACCTTTAAACATTAATGAGCACAAATGTCACAGCTGTGAACATTGTTGATATCATCACTATCGCCTCTGGATTCAGTGACTTTGTAGAGATCAGCAACTTAGAGAAGCTCTCACCTGCTCTGCTGCCCTTGCCTGGATTGTAGGACAGGGTGTTACTTCACTTTTCCCTGTCAGAGATGGTTAGGATCCAGTAGCTCCTCACGCTACTCTCACATCCGTGTCATTATTAAGACCAGCCTGAGATGGAGACTAACAGCTAAATTCCACCGGATCTGTGTACTGTCTGGATCTGATAGGTTTCTATTCTAGTCAATGTGTTAACTTCCACTGGATCCGCTCCGTTGCGTTTCGCCTGTGTCTCTGATCCGGCAGGTCGGAGCCCTCTAGACCAGATACACAACACTTCTATTTATGCCGGAGCATGACGCATCAATCTCAACAGAGCAGATGGAGCGGGACAGGAAGTCAGGCACCAAAACAAAATGAAAACATCCGGTTAATTTTCAGAATAAAACACTCTGTGTTATCACCAGATCGTATTTCACTTAACTACAACAACAAACCGTCATGATGAGTGGAGCCAGACCTGGAGTCAAAAGGTCAGAGGTTTTCAGAGGACCAGGAAGACAACATGGATGAGGAGAGGAGGAGGAGAATCCTTGATTCAGTAATCACCGCTGGATAACCTCGGTCACATGACTCCAGCTGTTTGGCGGTCCTGCTCCGTGCTGCGTTCTGAAAACGCAACCAGTGCATGTTGACGAATGAGAAAGCACGGAGTGGATCGGAGATAGACTGGACATGGATCTTGTCGAAGTCCTGTGTAACATGTCAGACTGTATTCTTGAAAATAAATAAAAACATTCTGACTGAAAGAGTGAGAATTTAAAACGATAAAGCAACTTTTAGAAAGCCCAGGTGATCACATATTTTGACCAACATCATTTAACCCCAAGGCAAGAATAGGGAGTGTATTTTAAAGACGAATTAACAGGTGCATGGTGAGAATGAGTCTGCCACTGAAAGATAAAAAAAATAATTGCAGAACATCTACTTTAAGAGTTTGTGATATTCAAACTACTTTATTTTTAATCCCAGTCTGATGTGAAACAGCTTCCCATTTTGACCAAATTTAACTGAATTGCATCTCATTATTATAAATTAAACACCAGTTTATTCTAGTAATTAGTTAGCTTATTTCTTGGTTATTTTTTGGTTCTGGAGGAGAAATATTCTCCCAGGCCGAAAGAAAAATGATCATTGTTGTCTTCAGCAGGTTGTTGCTGTGCACCGAACACCCCATCTCTCAAAGCTGTGCAGAAACAAATCAATACTCAGCTCAACTGTGTTCATAAGATTTTGCTCTTTCTTCAGCTTTTGCAAACAAAGAGAAACATGTTTATCCCCTTCTGCCTACTTTGTATTTAATTCTCGCACTGTGTACTTTCCTATTTCTGAATCCCTTCGTCCATGTAATCCAGGGGCCTCGGGGCCGCACAGGGCAGCTCCAGACAAAGTCACATTAGCTTCTCTTGACCTCACAGCTGTAATCGGCTCTGGGGAGGAGGCAGGGGGGTTGGGTTCGCGGTGTTTTGCAAAAGTCCCATGCTGAACGTTAATGGTTTTGAGGCAGAGGATGAAGCGCAGGGATGTGAGCGTTACAACAGCTTACCTGCAGATTACAGCATCAGCAGTTCACTCACAATGAAACCTCACAGGATTTGACTGCCATTACCCCTCTGTGGCCATGACAGGAGGTTATGTGCAAGGAGGGGATTAATCTGCCGTCACTGTGATTATTTTAATTAAAGCATCTTGTGCTGTATTAATCTGACAGTTAGCATCAGATGACGAGCTACAAACAGGTTGTCAGTTTAGCCGTCTGATTTTTCTGAATGTGACGGCTTCAAGTCTCCAGGAGGGAACGTTTCAACACTTAAGGTTACACTGCTTGGACTGTAGAGGTCAAAGGTCATCGTGGTCTCACTGTGGTCTCTCAAAAATTGTGTAAGCCTAATTAGATAACCAGGCAAATCCTGCATACAACTTTATCTCCATTTTGTGGATCCAGATCAAAACACTGACAAACCACGCCATGCTGTGAGATCCCATCAGTCATCTGTGCTCGTTTACATCTTGGTAGTAGAGCATTATATTATTATAACGGTAGCCTTTTTACGAATGCTACAGACCTGGCTAATGGTGGAAGCCTGCGTTACAGCTTAGACTCATGAGATGACCAGATTTTCAGGACTACAGTTAAAAAAAATATTGGTAAATCTGGAGGAATGTGATCTTTGACATGTCAACGTCAGCTTTAACAATCCAACTATGTCCTAATCAGTCATATTTCACTATCATTACTGTACTATTAATTCCAATTCTACACATATTTAACCGTTATTGTTTGTATTGTAGGAAAATGTCTGTATTGTCTGTACTGTCTATTGTATATGTCTTTCTGATCTTCCCTTTGTCCCACTTCCATGGCCTCTCATTGCCCATTCACACCAGTTGGCTTATCACCATGATTCTGGTTCTGCTCGAGGTTTCTGCCTATTTCAAGTTTTTTCTTTGCAACTGTTTCTAAATGTTGCTGAGTGTTTGCCCATGGTGGACTGTTATGGCCGTCTGTGTTTAATAACAAAGGCAGTGGTACCTCCAATTTATGCGCAGGATGCGCCGCATTGCGTTGCGGCTGCAACGAGAGTGTTTGCTCCATCCAACTGCTTGCGCCCTGCTACACAGGATGCGTGTTTGGAGGATAGCGCCAGCTCAGAGCAGCCATGGTGAGCTGGTTCCAGCATAGAGAGAACAACATACAAACAAGAGGTTACAGAGCCTTTCTGTGGATGAATCATTTGGATAGCAGTCTGTTTTGCTTCTATCATCACTGAGTATGCTGCATAACTACAAAGTTTCATTTTTGCAGATTTAGATGACTTTAATATGAATAATTCTGCTCTACTTTGATGTCCTGTTACCTTCTGACACAGTGATCATCTTAAAGTCCTGTTACCTTCTGACACAGTGATCATCTTAAAGTCCTGTTACCTTCTGACACAGTGATCATCTTAAAGTCCTGTTACCTTCTGACACAGCGATCATCTTAAGTCCTGTTACCTTCTGACACAGTGATCATCTTAAAGTCCTGTTACCTTCTGACACAGTGATCATCTTAAAGTCCTGTTACCTTCTGACACAGTGATCATCTTAAAGTCCTGTTACCTTCTGACACAGTGTTCATCTTAAAGTCCTGTTACCTTCTGACACAGTGATCATCTTAAAGTCCTGTTGTAGTCGACCTGGATCACAGATATGTTGCTTTTTGTAGCTGATGAGTATTTCTGTCCTATATGATCTTTAAACAGTCCGTATATGATGTTTTATTTTTAAATTGGGGGATGTTGCATGCAATCCTCGTGCCTGAATTCCTGTCCAGGTCGATCTTTTCTGTGCAGCCTGACACGTGCTGGGCGCGGGCTCCTTCGAAATTAGACTCAAAGTGTATCTCTGGCAGAGTGGCGCGATGGCAAGCTCCCGATACGGAGCTGAGATGAGCCACAGCACGCCCTGTGTACTGTACACATGAGCACTGACTACAACGGGAACATGTTGGCTGCAATGTGTGGGTAGATTTATCAGTTGATATTGATTAATTGATGGATGCAGTATCTTCAGGTTTGATGCTTTACTGTCTCTGTGCTCTCACAAATGTCCCATTCTCAGGTGTGCCCCATCTCTGCAACACATCGTTTATTTTGTATATATCCTGGAGAAACAGGCTGTACATGTTGGAGTGTGTGTTAATTCTGCTGCGACAAGAATGGTTGGTCAGTGATTTTGGTGTTACCATTTATTTTAAAGGTACGCCATCTTATGGGTTCCATCTGTTTTTTGAAGAATGAAAAGATCAAGGCTATCTTTATTATTCTAAACACTGAAACAAGGAGAAATGCATGTTATCAGAAAAAAAAAAAACTTAACTGATTAAAAAGGTCATGTGATTAACACATGATAAATAAGAGATGTTTTCTTATATTTGCGTTGTACCAGTATTCTCCTTCTCAGCACAGTTACTCTGTCAGCCTTCGAGTAACACTGGTGGCTTTAAACTGGAGGAAGCATTCAGCCGCGTGGTAATTCTCTCTTTATGTCTGCGGCGGCTTTGTTGCGTCTGACGGCACATGGCAGCATCATGTTTTCACAATGCACAGCTCAGAGCGTGCTGCACACACTGCGTTTATTCAACCGGAGTCAGGCACTTTTTCTCTTCGTACTGTACATTGTCTCCGAGTCTTTTTCAGAAATGGATGAGAAGGAGCAGAAATTGGCAGCAACGTCTGTCTTTCAGAAATCCCTGACAATGCCCGCCATGTTGCAGGACTAGAGAGGCTGGCTGGCTCAATCCTAACTCAATCGAGGATCATCAACAATTGTCACTAAATCAGCCCCTTTAGTCTTTAGCTTCTCTCTCAATTCATTACAAGTGAATGGGCTTTTATTGGCGTGACCATTTTAACAGGGACTCTGGGAGTGTGTGGAAGCTTGTAAGGCTGGATCGACACAGGCAATTTACGAGGGGATCGACGGGCGACTTGAGGCCAAAACCAGCACAAAACAAACATAGCTACGGAGAGCGAGAGAGTGAGATTAAGAGATTTGCCCCCCCCTTCAAATCCCACTGTCCCTCCTTTTTATTATCCCCTCCTCTTTTGCAGCTCTCAGCTTGTTTGTTTTCCTCGCCCTTCTCCAATCTTGGTGGTGGTTGGTCTTCCAAGCCGTCCTGTCACAATTTGTGCATGTTTTTCCTTTTCCTCTCCCTCAGATTTACTCTGGCATTCTTCCTGACAAATACTAGGATGTCCACTGAGACTGAAACTCACGCTGTATTATCGTCCACAGCGCTTTCATGTCTTTACAAAAGTATTCTGACAGCTGATATACATTCAAAATGCAGAGCAGCACAGCTTAAAAGGGACTTTGAATGTCAGTTCTCCCAGTCAAACAACTCAATGTTTCCCATAGTGCAAAAAAGAGAAAAGAGATGTTTCCTAGAGTTAAAATACAAAATCCCTGGTACAATGTCCTCTTACTGCTTCCTCCAAACATCACCTATAGGTTTTCTTTGCAGCCGCCTTCCACTGCCTTCCCAGAATCTGAAGATGTTGGTGTTGTGTAGGGTTTTGTATCTGCAGGTGGCTTTTAAAGCACCAGGATGTTACACAAGAAGTCGGAGGTATCACAGGCGAAGTACGTCATCACTTTCTGCACTTAAAATCAAGTCAAACTGGGTCACATCATTTTTTTTAGCCCCACCAGTGATTCATAGTTGTATCACACATGCTGCGTATGACACATTATCTTTCCTTTCAAGTCAGCCTTGACTGATTAACCCTTTGAACTCTGGATCAGAAATATTTTGTCAGTGCCTGGGGTGGTGCTTTCACTCATTGTGATGTCAGTCTGTGGAGTATTTTTAAAGGCCTTATATTCTCATCAACAACCCAAGCTGATAGATTATGTACGTCAGATAAAAGTATTGTGATTGTATCATAAATAAAATATAATGGTTTCTCATCAGATTAGGCTAATTAATGCTAACATATATTGACAGAGAACATCCCTATTTGCAAATTATAATTGATCCTAATTCAGTATTAAACATTCAGTCTGGGGTTGACTTGTTCTACTGTTTTTGTTTTTTTATTAAGATTTTTATTGAGAAATATTAATGTACAGTGACAGATCAAGATTGGAAATTACAAAAGCAAAGACATGTATAGTGAGTGACAATAATAATGGAATACTGTGCATCCCAAGTAGTAAAACAAAATAAAAAAATAAAAGTCATAATTTCCTTTTTCAATTTTACAGCAGAACTTAGAAAAAAAAATATGAAATATCTCCCTAAAAATATCTACACTACCAGTCAAAAGTTTGGACACACCTTCTCATTCAATGGTTTTTATTTATTTTAATTATTTTCAACAGTAGTAGTCAAATAGGGCTATCTATTGTGTACTAACCCTACCTCTGAACAACACCACTGATGGTTCCAAATACCTTAAGAAGGCAAGTCATTCTACAAATAATAATAATATATAATAATACATTTTATTTATATAGCGCTTTTTCAAATACTCAAAGACACTGTACAATTGTTAAAATCAATACAAGCAAAATAAACAAATACCAAATAACACAGATCAAACAAAACAACACAACAGTACAATCACAAATGAAAAGCTAACTTAAAAAGGTGAGTTTTTAAAAGAGATTTGAAAGCTGAAGAGTCAGAGCAGTTTTGGATATGGGAGGGGAGTGAGTTCCAGAGGGTGGGGGCGGCTACTGAGAAGGCTCTGTCCCCCCAGGTTCGGTGCTTGGTTCTGTGAGGTGGGGACAGGATGTTGGCATGTGAGGAGCGCAGGTTACGGGAAGGAGTGTGATGGTGGAGGAGGTCAGTGAGGTAGGAAGGGGCCTGGTGGTGGCAAATGAACTCTTGACAAGGCTCTTGTTAATTAGAAACCATTCCAGGAGACCACTTCATGAAGCGGACTGAGAGAATACCAAGAGTGTGCAAAGCTGTCATGAAGGAAAAAGGGGGCTACTTTACAGAATCTAAAATATAAAAAATATTCTGCTTTGTTTAACACTTTTTTGTTCATTCAATAATTCCATATATGTTCTTTCATAGTTTTGATGTCTTCAGTATTAATCTACAGTGTTTACAATCATTACAATAAATACAAACCCTTGAATGAGAATGAATGAGAAGGTGTTTCCAAACTTTTGACTGGTAGTGTATGTCTGGGTATTATCGAGATAAGACAGTATTTGGCAAATTTTCATTTGGCCTCATTTTCTTTAAAGGTGACATATCATGCAAAATTGACTTTTTAATGGTTCTCTACCTGAAATATGTTTCCCTGGCATGTCTACAAACCCCCCGAGAATGAAAAAAAATCCATTCTGCCCCTGTTCTGATTTCTCCACCTTTCTGTAAATGTGTGTGAAACGAGCCGTTTCAGACTTCCGTGTTTTTGTTACGTAACAACAATATCCGGTCTGTCACGGAGTCAGAGCTCGGAGCTTGTTCAGCCCATAGACTGTATAAAATAATACTGAATCCCTCCTCCATTTTTCATTACCTGCACAAATGTGTGCTAACAAGGAGCTTAGGAGGGAGGCATGCTAGTTGTAGGCTGTCTTAATAAACACAAAGGTCGGTTTTACTCCCCACGTCTGCAGATTTGAAGATCTAGTGGATGATTTTTATTTATCATGGATAAGTGCTAGCGCTAATTAGCATAGCCACATAGCTACATGTTCGTAGCTGTGTACCAAGACACACGTCTACATACTGATAAATAAAACAACAAGAAACACTAAATCTGTGACCAATCCTTCAGAAAGGTCCTGCTACAGGCGCCTCTCCGTCAGGATCAGATTCTGGATCAGATTCAGAGGGTTGAAGTAACGCGGTCTGTGAGCAGCCGTGTATATTCAGCCAACATGTAAACATTAGATCAACGTGCTGGACAGCCGAGGCACATCCACTTCCTGAGGGGGTGTGGTCAGAGGGAAAACAGACTGTTCTGATGAGGACTGAAGAAGAGGGTTTTTCAGGCAGACCAAAATCTGATTTCAACGTGTTTTTTTGAGCACAAACTTTAAAGACATGTTTCGGGGACCTCTTAGACCAATATATATTGATGAAAAAAGCGTGATATGTCACCTTTAAGATTTTTATTGAGAAATATTGCAAATGTACAGTGACAGATCAAGATTGGAAATTACAAAAGCAAAGACATGTATAGTGAGTGACAATAATAATGGAATACTGTGCATCCCAAGTAGTAAAGCAAAATAAAAAATAAAAAGTCATAATTTCCTTTTTTTTCAATTTTACAGCAGAACTTAGAAAAAAAAAACATGAAATATCGGCCTAAAAATATCTACACTACCAGTCAAAAGTTTGGACACACCTTCTCATTCAATGGTTTTTATTTATTTTAATTATTTTCAACAGTAGTAGTCAAATAGGGCTATCTATTGTGTACTAACCCTACCTCTGAACAACACAACTGATGATCTCAAATACCTTAAGATGGCAAGTCATTCTACAAATAATAATAATATATAATAATACATTTTATTTATATAGCGCTTTTTCAAAAACTCAAAGACACTGTACAATTGTTAAAATCAATACAAGCAAAATAAACAAATAACACAGATCAAACAAAACAACACAACAGTACAATCACAAATGAAAAGAGATTTGAAAGCTGGAGGGTCAGAGCAGTTTTGGATATGGGAGGGGAGTGAGTTCCAGAGGGTGGGGGCGGCTACTGAGAAGGCTCTGTCCCCCCAGGTTTGGTGCTTGGTTCTGTGAGGTGGGGACAGGATGTTGGCATGTGAGGCGCGCAGGTTACGGGAAGGAGTGTGATGGTGGAGGAGGTCAGTGAGGTAGGAAGGGGCCTGGTGGTGGCAAATGAACTCTTGACAAGGCTCATGTTAATTAGAAACCATTCCAGGATCCCACTTCATGAAGCGGACTGAGAGAATACCAAGAGTGTGCAAAGCTGTCATGAAAGAAAAAGGGGGCTACTTTACAGAATCTAAAATATAAAACAGATTCTGCTTTGTTTAACACTTTTTTGTTCATTCAATAATTCCATATATGTTCTTTCATAGTTTTGATGTCTTCAGTATTAATCTGCAGTGTTTCCAATTATTAAAATAAACACAAACCCTTGAATGAGAAGGTGTTTCCAAACTTTTGACTGGTAGTGTATGTCTGGGCATTATCGAGATAAGACAGTATTTGGCAAATTTTCATTTGGCCTCATTTTCTTTAATTCAAAGATGGCTGCAGAGTTCTTAGCACTTTTCTACAATCCTTTTCCACACCTGTTTTACCTGCAGCTGGCATTTATATTATCCTTTATTTTGTTATTTGGTGGGAAATGTGATCACATAATATTGTAAAAAGAGATATTTTGTGACTTTTACCAACAAATCATTCCCCAGCTTTACAAGTATGTTGCATTGCAACAAGAAGTGAATGCTTTTGCAGAGAATCGAATTATAAAACTGCAGTAACGTGAAAGTTTTCCTTTCACAGATGCGTTTCAAAGATGCAGCAAACAGTGTTTACTTAGTGCTATTATTTGTTCAGCCTTGTTGTTACAACATATTGAACTAAACACCTTACAACCAGGTATTTGCTCTGACACCACTGTGTCATTGTGCTTTCTCTCTGCAAAGCAAATACAGTGCCCAGAACGATGAGACGCATTAGCTCTTCACAGCAAAACACACACCTACATGCTCTAACATAATCCTCTGGACTGATCCACAGCTCCTTGTGTTGGCTTGAAACTCACTAGCTCTCCCGGTGTCGTCTGGACATGGAGACCATTTATAGACACCACCTGTTCTTCTATCAAAGAACCAAATGTCCCTGAATTTTGTTCATTTGCACCAGAGACTTCGGTCATTTCCACAAGTTTGAAAGTGTTTGCTGCTCTGCGTATTTCCCTCAAACTGAGTAGATTTTCATTCAGTGCCCCGCCCTGAAACAACAGCCCTCAGTCTCATCCTGCTGCTTATTTCACATAAAAGATAAGCCTTCTGCCAAGGTTTCTTACATCTCATATCTCCCTCGCCCCCACCCTCCCTCTCCCACTCCTCTCTTTTCCCATTATCTCCCCCTCACTCCCATCTCCCCTGTCTTCCTAGCTTTGCAAAGATAAGATTTGCTCTCCCCAGTGAGTTCTTGGTGTCGATACTAATGTGCTGCTATCATCGATGAACTGTCAGACCACCTCTTCCCATCATGCCCCGTGCCTCCCCTGACCTTCCTGCAGCAATTACACACAAAATATAAAATCTTATGACACACACATGTTCCATCGGGCTACATTTGTTATCACAGGGCTTGGTGCAGAGAGCTGGATTAATAAAATATTGAAGTTTGGAGCAGCGTGTGCCAAATAATTATTTTATTTCTATAAATAAAAAGCAGACTAGGAAGCTGAATTAAACATGATAGGGACGCATCATTAAATCACAAAAGAGGACATGATGTGAGCAGCAAGTGGCGTCAGCCCACTCGGTGAGGGGTCTGTAGAGAAACAGAGCATCAAACATGTCACTTAATGCATCCTGATGGGTCTTTGCTCACAGCTTTTGAGCTCAGCGAGGGAGCTGAGTGGCTTCCAGCTAACAGGTAACGACATCAATGATGTGGAGTTACAACTACTAACTACATGTATGTGTCACCTTGGGGGACCCTGTTACCGTACTCCCCACTGAGAATCATACGTATGCATAGTTTAAGCACTGGGAAACCAGCTGGGACTTGAAGCTTGTTTTTACCATTTGAGGCTTTTATCTGAGATTAAATCAGTTTTATCTTTTAATGATTTAGAGGAAGTGATGCATGCTTTTATTTCAACTTGTCTGGACGACTGTAACGCACTCAATGTAGGCGTTAACCAGACCTCCCTGTTACGGCTACAGATAGTCCAAAATGCTGCTGCTCAACTTTTAACTGGCACCCGTAAGCGAGAGCACATTACCCCCATCCTCTACCCCTTTTGGACTGAGAAAGTTTCAGGGCCGGTTCAGAGCTGGCTCTCAAATGAGAACCGTTTTTTCGTGTTTGGACTGCGAGTGAACCAGCGAGTGGTCGGGAAAACCGGTTCCAGAGTGGCTCCAACTCTCTGCTGGTCTAGAACTGCGCACTACTGACATCAGGGGTGGGGGGCCGTGTTGCCGTGATCAAGAACACAAACCAAATGTGTTTCCGCCATTGTCCTGCAGCAATTAAAAGAGACTAATGGATTCCAAGGCAAAGCAGTGGTCGGGTGAGGAGACAAGCTGCCATTGTCCGCCATTGTTGTTGTTGTATGTTCATGCTAGCGCTGCTGGGAAAAGTCGTCCCGTAAATCTGACGTCATGACGTGCCTCTTCCAAAGTCCAAAGAGGTATTTGCCTCACTCACTGGCTCCCTGTTCATTTTAAGATTTTATTGTTTGTTTTTAAATCTTTAAATGGAGTAGCTCATCAGTACATTTCCCACCTCCTGAAAAGCTACACTCCAGCAAGGTCTATGAGGTCCACTGATCAGCAGCTTCTTATGGTCCCTAAGACCAGGCTGAAAACCAGGGTTGGCCGTGCCTTCTCTGCAGTGGCCCCCAAACTGTGGAACAAGCTGCCCCCCCATGTTAGATTGTCCCCAACTTTACTGACTTTTAAATCCCGTCTTAAAACTTATTTTTACTCCTTGGCTTTTAACCCAGCATGAGAGTTGTGAGGTCTCTGTCTGTTCTTTTATTGGATTTTATTTGCTCTTACAACGTTTTTATTTTATTTTTCAACTTTTTTTAAAGGTGTTTTATTGTGATTCATTTTATGTTCTGTGTTTTAACTTGTTTTACCTCACTGTGCAGCACTTTGCTAAACTTGATTCTTTTTTAAAATGTGCTATATTAATATAGTGGATTGGATTGGTTTGGATTAAAGTTGGTTCACCAGCACCATTTGGGTTACTCTCTATCTTTAGAGCTACGCATAGAAATGACTTTGCAGCACGTCTTTGCCAAAGGGGGAGAGACTCAAAACGCTGAGCCCAGGGGGGGAAATGTCACTGTGATGCTATGTCGTGGAATGAGTCATTTGGCTTTTTCTTTACAGCAGGCACAGACGGGGAGCGTGAATGAAAGTTAAAAAAGTCTATCCTCTAAAGTGTAGCAGCCACACTTAAAGATGAAGCCTAATCGCCCCTGATAGCTCAGAAAGTGGCTCCAAAGAGACAGTGATTTACAAAGACTATGCCAGCAAGCTGTCTTTGTGCACAGCCTGTCTTTGGGTCTCATTTTCAGACCAGTTTAACAATCAATAGTTGTCATTTTGTGCAAATGTTGGCTCTATCACATGCTTGTTGTGACTTTCTAAGCAGTTGACTGACTTTTGGACGAGGACTCACTTCTTTGCTCCAAAGCAGTAACTTTGTAGCATCCATTCCTGCTGTCTGGGGTTTGGTTTCATCAGTGCCATGAAATTGGCGACGATACTTAACAAGCTTTATTAAGGCCAAAAAATGACTTTAATTCCTAATCCAAAAGCTTCATGTTCATAGAAATCTTAGTTTGCTTGGTTGTTGGAAAGAAGAGACCGTATCAATGATATCTTGTTACACATTTGGTTTCTTCCTGAAAGTTTGGCTGTTACACAGAACAATTTGGATGATGTGCTGTATTTCACATTGAAAGTATCCTCTCTACCCCAAGTGTCAAATTTTTGACATATAGTATCCAGGCAAAGTCATATCACCTCTTTTAACATAAAGCCTCTGGTAACCCAAATCAACAAAAACGTTCTACCTATGATATTTCAGACCATAAGTAAATAATAAAAACTATGTAGAAATATTAGATAAATTATAAATATCCAATCAATCAGAGATGAAACACTGAGTTGCGTGCACACATGTTCAACAAAACTACTCCGCTCCTGCTCAGACCGTCTCCTGACGTCTCAGCCAGCCCCCCTCAGTGTTGTCTTAGCTGTTAGCTTGTTTGCTAATCACGAACTGCCTGTAATCTGTCTGTATAGCTGTCTCTCTGCTCTTTGCACCGCTGTGCTCGTGTGTCCCTGTCTGCACATCCACCGCTGAAGATGACAGCTTGTTGTCATTCTTTTATTTTCAAACTGAGGTGGATTTGGAGAAACTTTGGGACGTGGTTGAGTTGAGCTGCGGCCGAGTGGCTAAAGCAGTCCAACATATGCTCAGCTCATTTCCCCAGGACTGGTTCACTAACTTTCCCCAGGACTGGTTCACTAACTTTCCCCAGGACCGTACCACTAACTTTCCCCAGGACAGGTTCACTAACTTTCCCCAGGAGCGGTTAACTAACTTTCCCCAGGACAGGTTGACTACAGGGTTCCCACGCGTCCTGGAAAACCTGGAAAACAGTTGACCAGTTTTCCAGTACTGGAAAACACCTGGAAAATGGGAGAAAAATAAAATGTCCTGGAAAATCACATATAGTCCTGGAAAATTATTCCAACATGGCTGCGTTTGACCTGACCCGATTAACAAAACACATCCCCATTCATTAAAAGTTGAGTCCACGCTGTGCTGGAAAAGACAGCAACACTGCACAACTTTTTCACATCTTTTCTCCTTCACTTCATAATCATGCATTCACAGAAAACGGGGGTATATTGTTTATGTTTTATGGTACATTTGGCTCAATTACCGTACTCTAGCTCAGTTGTTCTCAAAGTGGGGTCCTGGGACCCCTGGGGGTCTGCGAACCATAGCGTGGGGGTCCGTTAAATAATTTGAATACATTTCTAATAAATTATAAAATTGTGCTGTGTCATTAAAAACAGCATATACACCATTGTTATGATACCATTTGGTGGCTTGAAGGGATATGTGAGTCTTGTTACTGTTAATTTTCTGAAAGTGTTTAAGATCAATTACTTGAAAAGTATAAATGTTGTCATGTTGAGTCCACAAGGAATGAAATGACCCTCTGTTTCAAAGGATACAAGTGGTATTTACTTGATTCAAATTGAAGTGTTATCTGTTTATCACTATGGTACAGGTCTGAAGCATTTACTGTACATTGATACGTTTTACAATACAAATAGTTCCAAGGGAAACTAAGAGTGCAAATGGTAGTAAGCATGTGCTTTAGTGATGGGAAGTTGGGCTCTTTTCAGAGAGCCGGCTCTTTTGACTCGGCCCCCAAAGAAGAGCCGGCTCTTTAGACTCCCTAACGACTCTTAATGTAGGATCTCTTGTAGCCGTATATTTTACCTTAATTTTGCAAAAACTAATGGTTTGTGTTGAAAACCCTTTTACGTACAGTGTTTTTATGAGAAGACTTATACAAATTTTGTGCATTTATTATTTTACAAAACCATTCTTACCCTGATCCTAGGGTTAGAAGATGATTAGGGTTAGGATTAGGGTTTTGATTAGGGTTAGGGTTAGGTTTGTGATTAGGGTTAGGGTTGGGGTTAGGGTTAGGGTTGTGATTAGGGTTAGGGTTAGGGTTGTGATTAGGGTTATGGTTAGGGTTGTGATTAGGGTTAGGGTTTTAATTAGGGTTAGGGTTGTGATTAGGGTTAGGGTTGTGATTAGGGTTAGGGTTGGGGTTGTGATTAGGGTTAGGGTTGTGATTAGGGTTATGGTTGTGATTAGGGTTAGGGTTGGGGTTGTGATTAGGGTTAGGGTTGTGATTAGGGTTAGGGTTAGGGTTGTGATTAGGGTTAGGGTTTTAATTAGGGTTAGGGTTGTGATTAGGGTTAGGGTTGTGATTAGGTTTGGGTTGGGGTTGTGTTTAGGGTTAGGGTTAGGGTTGTGATTAGGGTTAGGGTTGTGGTTAGGGTTAGGGTTGTGATTAGGGTAGGGTGTAGCCGTATATTTTACCTTAATTTTGCAAAAACTAATGGTTTGTGTTGAAAACCCTTTTACGTACTGTGTTTTTATGAGAAGACTTATACCAATTTTGTGCATTTATTATTTTACAAAACCATTCTTACCCTGATCCTAGGGTTAGAAGATGATTAGGGTTAGGATTAGGGTTTTGATTAGGGTTAGGGTTAGGTTTGTGATTAGGGTTAGGGTTGGGGTTAGGGTTAGGGTTGTGATTAGGGTTAGGGTTAGGGTTGTGATTAGGGTTATGGTTAGGGTTGTGATTAGGGTTAGGGTTTTAATTAGGGTTAGGGTTGTGATTAGGGTTAGGGTTGTGATTAGGGTTAGGGTTGGGGTTGTGATTAGGGTTAGGGTTGTGATTAGGGTTATGGTTAGGGTTGTGATTAGGGTTAGGGTTTTAATTAGGGTTAGGGTTGTGATTAGGGTTAGGGTTGTGATTAGGGTTAGGGTTGGGGTTGTGATTAGGGTTAGGGTTGTGATTAGGGTTATGGTTGTGATTAGGGTTAGGGTTGGGGTTGTGATTAGGGTTAGGGTTGTGATTAGGGTTAGGGTTAGGGTTGTGATTAGGGTTAGGGTTTTAATTAGGGTTAGGGTTGTGATTAGGGTTAGGGTTGTGATTAGGTTTGGGTTGGGGTTGTGATTAGGGTTAGGGTTAGGGTTGTGATTAGGGTTAGGGTTGTGGTTAGGGTTAGGGTTGTGATTAGGGTAGGGTGTAGCCGTATATTTTACCTTAATTTTGCAAAAACTAATGGTTTGTGTTGAAAACCCTTTTACGTACTGTGTTTTTATGAGAAGACTTATACCAATTTTGTGCATTTATTATTTTACAAAACCATTCTTACCCTGATCCTAGGGTTAGAAGATGATTAGGGTTAGGATTAGGGTTTGATTAGGGTTAGGGTTAGGTTTGTGATTAGGGTTAGGGTTGGGGTTAGGGTTAGGGTTGTGATTAGGGTTAGGGTTAGGGTTGTGATTAGGGTTATGGTTAGGGTTGTGATTAGGGTTAGGGTTTTAATTAGGGTTAGGGTTGTGATTAGGGTTAGGGTTGTGATTAGGGTTAGGGTTGGGGTTGTGATTAGGGTTAGGGTTGTGATTAGGGTTATGGTTAGGGTTGTGATTAGGGTTAGGGTTTTAATTAGGGTTAGGGTTGTGATTAGGGTTAGGGTTGTGATTAGGTTTGGGTTGGGGTTGTGATTAGGGTTAGGGTTAGGGTTGTGATTAGGGTTAGGGTTGTGGTTAGGGTTAGGGTTGTGATTAGGGTTAGGGTTGTGATTAGGGTTAGGGTTGTGATTAGGGTTAGGGTTGGGGTTGTGATTAGGGTTAGGGTTGTGATTAGGGTTATGGTTGTGATTAGGGTTAGGGTTGGGGTTGTGATTAGGGTTAGGGTTGTGATTAGGGTTAGGGTTAGGGTTGTGATTAGGGTTAGGGTTTTAATTAGGGTTAGGGTTGTGATTAGGGTTAGGGTTGTGATTAGGTTTGGGTTGGGGTTGTGATTAGGGTTAGGGTTAGGGTTGTGATTAGGGTTAGGGTTGTGGTTAGGGTTAGGGTTGTGATTAGGGTAGGGTGTAGCCGTATATTTTACCTTAATTTTGCAAAAACTAATGGTTTGTGTTGAAAACCCTTTTACGTACTGTGTTTTTATGAGAAGACTTATACCAATTTTGTGCATTTATTATTTTACAAAACCATTCTTACCCTGATCCTAGGGTTAGAAGATGATTAGGGTTAGGATTAGGGTTTTGATTAGGGTTAGGGTTAGGTTTGTGATTAGGGTTAGGGTTGGGGTTAGGGTTAGGGTTGTGATTAGGGTTAGGGTTAGGGTTGTGATTAGGGTTATGGTTAGGGTTGTGATTAGGGTTAGGGTTTTAATTAGGGTTAGGGTTGTGATTAGGGTTAGGGTTGTGATTAGGGTTAGGGTTGGGGTTGTGATTAGGGTTAGGGTTGTGATTAGGGTTATGGTTAGGGTTGTGATTAGGGTTAGGGTTTTAATTAGGGTTAGGGTTGTGATTAGGGTTAGGGTTGTGATTAGGTTTGGGTTGGGGTTGTGATTAGGGTTAGGGTTAGGGTTGTGATTAGGGTTAGGGTTGTGGTTAGGGTTAGGGTTGTGATTAGGGTTAGGGTTGTGATCAGGGTTAGGGTTGTGATTAGGGTTGTGGTTAGGGTTAGGGTTTTGATTAGGGTTAGGGTTGTGATTAGGGTTAGGGTTGTGATCAGGGTTAGGGTTTTGATTAGGGTTAGGGTTGTGATCAGGGTTAGGGTTTTGATTAGGGTTAGGGTTGTGATTAGGGTTAGGGTTGTGGTTAGGGTTAGGGTTGTGGTTAGGGTTAGGGTTTTGATTAGGGTTAGGGTTGTGATTAGGGTTAGGGTTGTGATCAGGGTTAGGGTTGTGATTAGGGTTGGGGTTAGGGTTAGGGTTGTGATTAGGGTTAGGGTTAGGGTTGTGATTAGGGTTAGGGTTGTGGTTAGGGTTAGGGTTAGGGTTGTGATTAGGGTTAGGGTTTTGATTAGGGTTAGGGTTGTGATTAGGGTTAGGGTAAGGGTTGTGATTAGGGTTAGGGTTGTGATTAGGGTTAGGGTTAGGGTTGTGATTAGGGTTAGGGTTGTGATTAGGGTTAGGGTTAGGGTAAGGGTTGTGATTAGGGTTAGGGTTAGGGTTGTTATTAGGGTTAGGGTTGTCATAAGGGTTAGGGTTGTGATAAGGGTTAGGGTTAGGGTAAGGGTTGTGATTAGGGTTGGGGTTAGGGTTGTGATTAGGGTTAGGATTAGGGTTAGGTTTAGAACCAGAACTAAATTTAAGCATACAGAACCAGAACCAAACTCATGCAAACAGAACCAGAATCAAACTCAACCAGAACTGAACCAGAACCCAACCAGAACTGAACCAGAACCAGAACCAGACCCGAACCAGACCCGAACCAGAACCGTACCAGAACTGAAGCAGAACCGAAACAGAACCGAACCAGAACCATACCAGAACCATACCAGAACCGAACCAGAACCATACCAGAACCGTACCAGAACAGTACCAGAACCGGACCAGAACCGGACCAGACTTGAACAAGAACTGAACAAGAACCGAACCAGAACCGTACCAGAACTGAACCAGAACCGAACCAGAACCATACTAGAACTGAACCAGAACCGAACCAGAACCATACCAGAACCATACCAGAACCATACCAGAACCATACCAGAACCGTACCAGAACCGAACCAGACTTGAACCAGAACCAAACCGGAACCGAACCAGACCGGAACCAAAACCGAACCAGAACCGTACCAGAACTGAACCAGAACCGAACCAGAACCAAACCAGAACCGAACCAGAACCCTACAAGAACTGAACCAGAACCGAACCAGAACCATACCAGAACCGAACCAGAACCGAACCAGAACCGAACCAGAACCAAACAAGACTTGAACCAGAACCGAACCAGAACTGAACTCAAGCAAACTGAACCAAAACCAGAACCAAACTCAAGCAAACAGAACCAGAACCAACTCAGGTAAACAGAAACAGAACCAACTCAAGCAAACATAACCAGAACCAGAACCAAACTCAAGCAAACAGAACCAGAACCAAACTCAAGCAAACATTATTAATGTCCTCAGGTTGGCATTGAGAAAAATCAGATGCCTCTGTTTGGATGGGCTGATCAGATTTCTCCTCTCAGTGAGTATTTGCCCGGTCTTCAAGAAGACTCTCTCTGAAGGAACAGATGAAGCCAGGATACACAGCCTCCCCTCCATCACCTGTATCCTATATCCTCACATATGATTGGCCGCACGGCCGCCATGCTGACCAATCAAAACAAAGTTCTGCTGTGAGCAGAGCTGGGGCTGAGCACTGTGAGAGCTAAGCAGCGAAAGGAAAAAAACGGGAACCGGCTCTCTCTTGATGTGAGCCGGCTCTTCTGATTCACTATAAAGCATCGACTCTCAGAGCCGCAATGCCCCGGAGACTACGGAGTGATAAAACTAATAAATGATAGAAGTCCTGATTCTGAAGTATTTTGTGACTCAGCACTCAGAGACCATTGTAAATGAATCATTTTCAGATTCTGGAGTTTTGATGTCTTTAGATTAAGAGTCAGACGGCTCAAACATGCAGGCTGTGAACTCTCTCTTGACCTGTCAATCAAAGAGTTAGGCCACGCCCACACAGTCCTGATAAATGCTCTGACCTGTAAAATAAGATGTTTTTGAACAGAGTCATGAATGTTTATTTACACTCAGATTGTTGTTGAAGCTTGATTACATATTAGATTTTTATATTGTATGTGATTTTTAAATATTCCATTTACATTTCCAGAAGCTTTAAGTCATTTAAGAACATAAAGTGAACTATTGGTCTGCACTGGATGTACAGAATATATTGAATGTTAAGTGCAGATTTATTCAAGTTCCCTATAGCTCTGGATCATTTTTCATCACGTCTGATATCCGTTCTTGCACAGTTGGATGTAGATATTTCATTCAGCACATACTCCACATGCACTACATGAACTCCACACGCGGTACACCATCAGCCTTCTTCTCATCTATTGAGGGAACACTGCAGAGAACATAAAGTACCCTCAGTATAAAGAATATTACATCCTGTAGTAAACGGAATGCTGTGTTCAGAACACAAAACTGTTCTGAACACAACCTCGCATGTTTGTGTATTTTTAATCTAATCTAACCTTTGTTTTGTTCTTTGGAAAAAAATAATCTGACAGAGGATTTGATTGTGAGGGACAAAGAAACATGATCTCTTTCCGTCTTTTGATTAGTTTGTGATCATAGTCGGAGATTTCAGGAGCAGAGGAAACAAAAATATCTTTTTAGGTCACCTTGAGCAGGGATTAGTTGGAGTACAAGTACTCATTTGAAATGTTTGGATGAAGTCAGACATGTGTAGAAGAAGAGGAAATGCTGCTTTTATTTATTCCCAGTAGTAATATACATGTTTACTCATTGTGTATGCCTTTTCTTTACATATCAAACATGTATATAAAGATAGGATGCCACGTCAAGGATCCTCCGGTGTATTTTCAGTGCAGGATGAATTTCCACATTTCTGAGATGCCACCAGCAAACATCAGGTTTGAGTTTCAGTCCCTGGTAATCGAAGAGAAAAAGGCTGGCTACATCTAACGAGAGCTGCCATTTTACATCAGTGTTGAGCGTTCACACAGAGAGACAGTCATTGTGCTGGAGAAGAAGCAGGAGTATCCCACTGACAGCAGCGTTAATAGACCAGAATGCTCTGCATGCTTTGTTTGGATGCTGCGGCGCACTGCTCACTTTTACTTCCCTGGATGAAAGTTAATATGCTCCACTGTTGCTCGTCACCCCCCCTACACATACAACCTGCAGCTTTCTCTGAGTTTTTTAGGCATTCTGGGAAATGTAGGGAATGCACAACTGAACTTTTTGCATAATATGACCTGTGAATGTATCGACAGTGACACCACTGATGGATGAGGATAATGATGTTTCATTTAAAGCTCCTGCTGGTTACAAAACAGACGTAAATTAATAATGTTGCCTCAGTATGAGCTATGAAAGCAAAGCAGATCGTCCACATAAAGACAGACTGTTTCTATATAGTTATTTTGGATGTTTGAGAACACTGGCGGGGGGCAGGCGGCAGTAGAAGTGATAAACAGCGTGCTGCAGCAACATCCTTTGTTTCTTTTTTTCCACTGGGAGAGATTTTTGATGAGTTATACAATTCAGTTTTTCAAGAAAGCAGATTCAGATTTAAAACATTTAAAAAAAATCTTATTTTCAAATGTAGAGGACAAAACCACAGACTGTATAAATAATGGACATAGTATCCGTGATGTAACCCATCTGTTTCTGAAGCACTGCTTTTAAGCAGATCAGCGGTGGCAGCCATATTGGAACTGCTGAACTCAACATAACTTCTGTCGAGGTCGTGTGAGGTAAAGAGGCAGGCTTTGAGCCTCCTTGCTAACAGCTACAGTGTTCCCGCCAGTCAATCATGTCTGCTTCATAATGGGAAACTTGTATCTTAATCTTAAAATTCACCCCCTGTACAGTGTGTGCCGATTAAGCGGCAACCTCCAGTCTCAAAATATGAAGCCCATGCGGTAGTGTTATAAACTGTAGTTCATTGAGAATCCACTTGAGGCTGGCTGCAGAAACACCAGAACCCACATACACACCCATTCAAAAGAGACGATCTTTACAGCAGAAATAAACATGTTTACAGCCTGGTTCAAAAAACGGCTTGGGTCTACGTAGCTAATGTCTCTATCGGCACACATTGTACAGGGGGTGACATTTTTTCTAACGCAACGGTTCAGAAGATATTAAGATTACAAGTTTTGCCCAAATAAGGACATGACTGACTTGACTGACAGGCGGGAACACTGTAGCTGTTGGCTAGGAGGCTCAAAGTCCACCTTTTTACGTCACACTCTTTTGGATGAGCTCAGCATTTCAAATATGGCTGCCGCCGCCGATCGGCTTCAAAACAGCGCTCAGGAACAGATGGGTGACATCACAGATACTTAGTCCATTATTTATACAGTCTATGGTGCCTAAAGAGAAATGAGCTATTCAGGCTACGCTTGTTTCCTGTACCAGGCTGTAAACATGGTTATTTCTGCTGTAAAGATCGGCTTTTTGAATTGGTGTGTATGTGGTTTCCGGTACTTCAGGAGCAAGCCTCAAATGGACACTCAAGAAACTGCAGTTTTTAACACTCCAATTCTCGCGGACGGAGGTTGCTGCTTGGACAAAACTGATAAAGAGATGAGGTATGACTTTGTCCACAGGGGGCACCAAAATCAACCGAATTGGAACTTTAATTTAAGTCAATTTTTAGAATTTTTGTATGCAATTTTTGTTCTATATACGGAGTAGAATAAACATTGGAGCTATATTTCAGAGCTCCATTCATAACTTGAGATATTAATTGCAGTGGCACGTGACTGATATTAACCCAAACTTCAATGGAGTTTAAAAAATCAAGGTTAAATGCGGTGAAAAATGAGCCCAATTGAAAATCAAATGTCATTAAGTCTGCTAGGCTGGAGAGCCCTAATGGACAGGAAGGGAGTCAAGCCAGGTCAACGCTTGATTAGTGAAAGACACTCATCTGGCCGCACAAACTCACTCAAAGAGGCTGAGTGAATCATGAAGTACCTGTCATATTCTCCTGAATGAAGTGTTCATTCTGTGCCGAGTTGTTAACATTGAAAATGCGCTTTAAAGCTCAGGAGCATTTTCCCCATCCTTGTGGTTTTTATCAGTATTTAACTCCCACTTGTCTCCACACAGTCGGACAGGTTTGAGATATCAGAGCTCTTTTTATTACCTTCAGAGGAAACAGTTTGCCTCCATTCATCCTCGTGTTTTGTGAAAAACAGTTTGGACAGTCTTCAATGTAGAGACAGATAATCCATCACAAACAAACATGCAGCCTTGATTTGATTGAATCAGAATTGAGTTTTATCATACTTCAACATTCCCTTCACTAATATCATAGCTGTGTTATGTTTCTCTCTGCTTGTCAATCCCCTCACACAAATCTATATGAAACAAGTCACCTTCAAAAACCTAACAGTAGCATCCTCGTCTTTTCATTTAGCTTCCCTTTGTGGCATTACCCGCAGAGTTTGACCTCACAGGGCCCTTTTTATTGCTGCTCTTCACAGAGCAGATTAGATTGTATAATCTCATGTTTCTGATAGCTCCCCCACCCCTGTGCACTCATATCTTTTTAAACATCAACAATTTGTCTTCAGTTACAGTCTTTTTCCTGCCTCCCCTCTCTCTTCTCGCTCTCCCCAGTCGGCTCCTATTAGACGAGTTATCATCTCCTCCTAATTAGCCCGTGTCTCATTTGAACTGTTTGGAATCAGCTCTGTTTTGCTCTCCCCTGCTGAAACTCATCATTGCTGTTCTCACATGAAAAAAAGGCAAAAATAATCCAAATGCTGTGCTGTTGTACGGCTCCAGTCCCGCTCGTCTCACTTGGTCTTCAAAATGACTTAAATGATTGGGTTTACTTTAAATTAGGGATGTGAATTTCAAGTGTTTTCCGTGATTGATCTTTGGAAATGATAACGATCAATTATCGATTAATCATTAAAAATAATGTAAACGTTTTCCGTCAAAAACAATGCCAAATGCATTTTCCCCCTGAATCAAATTTTCCTTCACAACACAATGTATATAACTGACAGTATTGAATATCTACGGATTGTATTGAGGTGTTCAAAATGTTAAACACGTTGAATATCAACATGTGGAGCAGGTTCATAATCTACACAGACATACAGTCATAAAAGTGAAGGCTCAGACTTCAACAAGGGAACTGAACAGAAACATACTTCAGACTCACAGTGTCCAGTTTTCTGTCTACTTGTTCTTATTGAGAAAAATAAACATGCAGTCAGGTGTCACCTGGGAGTACAACCGAGTCATAATCAGTCCGGCGGTGTAGGAAAAAAGCGCTCATGGAGACCTGTCACTCAGCTGCAGCCCCCAGCTGAGCGTCTCTGCTGTGAGCAACACCTTCAGTCAGCTGATTCACATCCAAACATGCTTTAAACTTAAAACACCTCCCTGATAGCTGAACCAAATATAAGACAACATGATGTTTGTTCATGTGATAGAAAATTGAAACAAAAAAATTTGTTTGAGTGAGTTCTTAACAATCAATTAATCCATACTCGATTAATTGTTGACATCCCTAGTTTAAATGTATGTTGCACAAATTCAAAAAGACTTTATATTTCTTTACTTTCATCTGAACTGCTCCTGGTTGAAAGCTCCCTGCGTGACTTTATTTCAGTCACCCAATGTTTGTCTTCATCCTGGAACTTAAACTCTGAATGCTTTGATGACATTGGCAGCCGAGCTACACCTCCATTCATTCCTCCAGGTATTACCTCCGACTGACCTCCGTCTGAAACCTCTTTTTGCTTTGTGACTCATCCCCGTTTGAGTTGACACGACTTTAAAGTCTGACACACTACAGCTGTACTATAGATTGGCATGACAGTCTCTATAAGGAATTTGTGGTGACAGCACTCACATCTCTGCCTTGGCTGAACGATCTCCTTTACCATCTTTGAGAAAAGACAGAACTGTTAGATACAGAGGGCGGCATTCAGATATTTATCACCACGCTACTTCTGATAGACGGTTACAGGTGAGGAGGTTCTACAGAATATGGTGAACATGTTTCTAAACATCCATCACTGTGTGATTTAAATCATCAATACACTGGATAATTTGGACCAAGGGCTAATCACTTCTTCTCCGGTTCATGGCTAACCTCTAACAAATGAATCAAAGCTTAAACATTAGCTTCTCTGTGGAGCTGCCCCAGGTTCCCTCAGAGGCTAAATGAACTGCAAAGAGATTCACTCACATACACACAAATACAACACTTTACTGATTGAACAGTGATGAATGTAGAGCTTGACAAAACTCACACTTACATACAGATGAGAGCGTCAAACTTCCACACAGGAGGCGTCGTCATCAGGGCTGTAAAATGACACATTTAATTCTGGATTAATCACAGAATTTAAACACTTAATTATGATTAATTGCCATTGCCATCCATTTAGTGAATGCTGCAGTTAACTACTTTGATTTCGTTTCATCCACTGGTCTGTGTAGTGCTCTACCGGCTTTTGGTAGCAGTTGGCCACATCCATCAATCTGATTAGCTGTATTTGTATGCCTAACCTCTGGGTGGTAGCTCAAACTCAAAGCACTATTTTTAAATTTGATTTGAAATAATTGCTTTTAATCATAGACTATAAATAACGGACGTAGTATCTGTGATGTCACCCATCTGTTCCTGAGCCAATCATCGGCGGGAGCCACATTTGAAATGTTGAACTCAACTAAACTTAGTGTGACGTAAAGAGGCGGGGTTTGAGCCTCCTCGCCAACAGCTACATGTTCCCGCCTGTCAGTCCAGTCAGCCATGTCCTTATATGGGCAAAACTCGTAATCTTAATATCTTCTGAACTGGCGCATTAGAAACAAATTCACCCCCCTTACCGTGTGTGAGAAATTAGCTACGTAGACCCAAGCCATTTTTTGTACCAGGCTGTAAACATGTTTATTTCTGCTGCAAAGATCATATTCTTTGAATGGGTGTGTATGTGGTTTCCGGTGTTTCTGCAGCCAGCCTCAAGCGGATCCTCGATGAACTGCACTGGTTGCAGCTTGCTTTTGACTCGTCATGTTAGATGATTTTCCATCATGGCGACACAGCAGGAAGAGGCCTCAGTGGCTTGACTACATTTTGCAAATAGTACGCAATTAAAAGAAAAGTCAAGCATTCATTTTGGACCATACACATCAACACTGATTGCACAATCGGTATCTTACCTAAAGCGTGCCCGAAGTGCAGTTATTTACTTGTGCTTCTGTGTATGCTCTCTCTTGCTATGAGTAATGGACTGTCTAAACATTTACTTTAGGCTCCAACACAACAGAAGCATATTAGGTCTGATACAGCTACCTTTGAAGTAATAATAAACTAATAAGAGGCTAATGTTGTAGCTAGCTAGTGAAGCATTACATATTCAGTCACAGTATCACCAGTCAAGTGTTTGATATTAAATATGGAGGTTCTGTAAGACAGAACATACCACACAGATAAATAACTCATTCACCAAGAAAGATGACGTACTTCTAAGTAGAGCTTGTAACATATTAACACAACATGGGCGCAACCCTCAACTCTGCAGAGGGCGCTTACATATATTACACCTATTACCAGTAGGGATGGGCAGTTCAAGCCAAAATACTATTCAACGATTACACAGACACACCTGTCCCATTAGTTGGAATGGAATTATGTATCCCACGGGACTCACTCTTCTGATTGGCTCATTTTGAAAGTCCCCTGAGTTAACACTGAACTGGGTCGATCAGCATTCTCCATTGATGCCCCGAAATCATGGAATACCCTCCAACAGACTTTAAAGCTGACATCCATTCCCTCTTTTGCAGAATTTAAGACTTTGATCTCAGACCACTGTGTCTCAAACTGTATCTGTTTTAATTAAGATATTATTTTGTGAATGATTGTGTGTTTGTTGTTTCTAATGTGCCTGTGATCTCGACGACATTGGAAATGAGGGAAACCTCAATGCCTTTTCAGAATAAATAAAGGTGTTGAATTGAATTGAATTAACAGCCTGTTTGTGTGGCAGTCTGGATAACCAGCAGCAGGACGAGGTGCTGCTGGTAGCGGGCACTGACAGCGTCTGTCTTGATCTTTATGTCAGTGTTTCTGTGACGTGGCGTGGCGTGTGTGTTAACATTTTACAGCTATGCTCAGTCTCTGGAAAGATGTGAGTAGTCAGTGTGAGATTCAGAAACAGAGAAAACCGCTGCGACTGTCGTTTTCTTTTGCTATTTAATGCAGTTAGCATTCTTCTTCTTCTGTTTGCTAATACGCTTAGTAAACAGTTTTAATACACTCTATAGCAACCGTGTGGCGGGAACACTGTATTACAATATATAGACACTGGTAAAAATGATAAAAAATTGTACTTTTCAAATGAGAAAATATTACATTTTTAATCAGTGAACAAATATTTGAATATTCTTAAATCATTGCCCATCCCTAATTACCAGTCCCAGAGTTACAATCAGAAAAATACACTCTAAATAGTGTTCACACACTCAAGAAAGCAAATTACAAACACATGAAGTGTGCTAAAGATAACTATGGTCACGTTATGGGACTTAAGGGGCCCTGAAGATTGTTCTGCTTTATTGTTGACTCAGTTTTGTTCACATTACTCTGGAACAGGTGGTGCACACAGCTTCTTCAAATATGTTTGTAGCTGAAGTTATTTGACTTCACCTGCAGTGGAAAACAGCTCTCACTGCTCGGCGAAGTAGAACCTATACACAGAAGGTTGCATCTCTCTAATCCGTTCCATTTGACCCCATTCCTCTCTTTTCCCTGGCATCCTGCATTAAATGGGAAATACTGTAGATGATGTGTTGCTGCCAGATAAATCAGTCAATTTGTTTATTTTTTCTTTATCGGGATTAGAAAGCCTCAACCACATTTGCCCATTTGTCAGGCGGAAGTTTTCTGTTTCGCTGTCGAGATTTGGTGTGGAATCTGCAAAGGCCATGTCTCGCGGATTAGCTTGTCACTCAGAGAGAAAGTTTCTGACAATGTGGGAGAGTTCAGGACAAAGCCTCTGCCTGATTAGAATGTAAAGAGGGAGGGAAAGGGTGTGTGTGTGTGTGTGCATGTTTCTATCTATCCGACTGTCTTGTCAGTACTTCCTCTCCCGTCTTTTCACTAATGTTGTCTTTTCTTTTCCTCTGTGCCTCACTGAAGTCCCGTCAGTTAGCCTTAGATGGAAAGGGCTTTCTCTCATCCCTCTTGCCTTTTGAAATCTGAGTGACACTCTGCCGCCTAAAATATCTGACTTCCCAAATATTCCATTACATCTGGAGTCCTTAAAAGACGGAGACAGTGTTGTATGATGGTTTGAATGTAATGTTTCCATGAGTCCATTGTGAAACCCAGACATTGTGTATAGTTCTTTTTCTTGGCTGTTCACTTTCGGGACCTCATTTCTCCATGCAACACTTGAGCTATGACATACTGGTGGAGGAAACTGCAGCCAGAGAGCAGATGGAAGCATGTATTATTAAAACAGTGTACGGGTTAAATCCAGGTGATTTATAGCCAGGATTAGCACAAGATAGAATTCATGAAAAAGTAGTACTTTATGCAGAAAGACTGTCCTCAGGTCATCTGACAGTACATTTTTACTTTTCTATACTTTGCACATTTGGTCCTAAAAGCCATAAATCCATGTTAAATAGTAAAATGATGCTCTCCTTTTCTTAAGAGCATGAAACATGGTACACTTGTGCAGATTGTGCAGTATTTTAAGGAATACAGACATTTTTAGCAGCATCAGCTGAATAGTTCATGATGTACACTGTATTATTAAAATCCTTAACCACGAAAACAAATGATAAGACATTAACTTTTTTAGTCTTATCTTTTTATTCTGGAGATATAACACAAATTGTATAACTCAGTTATGCTGGATGACGGATGCTATGTGGCCTTATTTCTGGAAGGGTGTTGGGTCTAACATTCTATAATTTCACCAGGTATATGTTGTGTTTTTAATGAAAAAGTAAAACACCTGCAAAAAATGAGCTACACATTGGTGTAACTTACATATTGTATCATGTACTCATTGCTTGGTCCAATAAGTGTCCCAGTTTTAGTCACAGTAAGGTTGGACTGCTTAGTATCTGACAACAAAGAGAAAAAGAGGTTAGTTGGATAAAGTCATTGCTGTGGATGCATACTCAGTTCATGTTTGTTCCATGAAAATGATGAATACACTGCAAAAACTAAACTAAGGAAGTACTTTTGTCTTATTCTGGTAAACAATAACTCATCAGACTTAAAGGTTCTGTGTGTAGAAATCAGATTCTAGATCAACACGCTCCCTTACTCACCCCTCCCATTGGTAACATTCCAGATGCGACTGTGGCCATTGAGGACACAAAGCTCCCGTGATGCATACCAAGTATGGTCCTCCATTTGTCACGTTTTTACCATTTAAAGTAGGAATGTCCCAATCCCGACCTCACCTATTGGATCGGAGCCGATCTGGACGTTTTTTGATTTTTGACAAACACTGGACAGTCTGTTACATAAGCATTAGCAACCTTGTGGCTAGCGGCAGCTGCCGTTCTCTATACCAGCATGCCACTCTGTAGATAGTGGCGTGCAACCTGGCGTGTTTCAATCTTGCTGTCACTCCCTGTTTTATATCTAGAAGTTTGAACCCTAAGGGTCAGTTTTGGGTCCGCTCCTTTTTATTATTTACCCCCTTCCACCATGGGGTCCATTTCCACTGTTACGCCGATGATACTCAGGTCTACATCTCCTCCAAACCCACCGCTGCCATTCCTCCCGCCTCCCTCATCACCTGCCTTGCAGACATCCGGAGCTGGATGAGCAGGAACTTTCTGAAACTCAATGGGAATAAAACCGAGGCCCTGCTCATCGGCTCCAAATCCACCCTCACCAAATCTCAACACACCCCAGCCCCACCCATCATCATCGACGGATTCCCTGTACCCTTCTCCCCTCAAGTGAAGAGCCTCGGCGTCATTCTGGACAGCACTCTCTCATTCGCACCACACATTCAAAACATCACCCGGACTGCATTCTTCCACCTCCGCAACATCTCCAGACTCCGCCCCTCACTGTCCCAATCCAGCACCGAAATCCTGGTTCATTAATTTGTCACTTCCCGTATCGATTACTGCAACGCCCTCCTCACCGGACTCCCCACCAAACTCATCAACAGACTGCAACTCATTCAGAACTCGGCCGCCCAGATCATCACCCGCACCAAATCATCTGACCACATCACTCCTGTTCTCATCCAACTTCACTGGCTCCCTGTCCCATACAGCATCCATTACAAAAACCTTCTCCTCACCTACAAAGCTCTTCATAACCTGGCCCCCACTTACCTCCGCGACCTCCTTCATGAATACACTCCCTCCCGCTCCCTCCGCTCAACCTCTGCTGGACTATTAACAATTCCACCATCACGCCTCAGTACCATGGGTGCCCGAGCCTTCAGCTGCTCAGCACCCAGACTCTGGAACTCCCTCCCCCCACACATAAGACAGTCGGACTCCATAACATCATTCAAATCCCAACTCAAAACTCACCTGTTCAAACTGGCATATTCACTCTAAACTGGACTCTCTGCACCTCACTAGTTTTTAGTTTTTATTTATTACTTTTTGTTTGTTTGCTTGTTTGTTTTTATGATGTTTTAATGATGTATGCTTTTATGATCTGTAAGGTGACCTTGGGTGATCTGAAAGGCGCCCAAAATAAAATGTATTATTATTATTATTATTATTAACTACAAAACACTTGTGAATATTGTATTTAATTTCTACAAATTCTGTCCTGCTAAAAGTCCCCACTGTACCTTTAATGTAAGCTACATTCACCTGATGAGTACAGGTAAATATCTCTGTCTTAAATAGTATTAAATTGCGATTGATGAGAAAAAAAATTCCAGTTGACATTGTAACTATAGCAGCATAGATGCCCTCAAGATAAATAGTGTTACTACTAGCCTTGCAGTTAATCAGCCATCACTAAATATTACTGTGTTCATTACACTGTGTTCTGTCATTTAAACCAACTTTAGAGTGACATTTCAGGTTATCCAGCGTCCAGTTGTGTTCTTATGTGAAATGAAAGAGAGAGCTTGTGAATGACTCTTGTTAAAACTGCAAAAGGGTTAAAGAAAACACATCAAAACAACCACACCCTCCCTTCTCCTGACCTGTCTGTGGCTGGTTTATTTAGTAAAAGTGTGTTGTGGCGTGCCAGTGATTCATGTTTCTATCTTTTTGGTGCCGGCGCTCAGCTGGAGACGCACATGCAGACCATGTGGTCATTTTCATGCTGCCTGTGATGTCGAGCTTGAACTCCCTCTGTGAGGCCTTGCTGTGCTTTAGCCCTTTTTATCTGTAATGAGAAGATTATTCTGTGAAGGAAAGATGAGTCAGGAATAAAAAACAACAGATTTCCTCAGGACACACAGAGGTTGATTTCATAGGTTACAAATGAGTCAGTGTTTAATCGTATATACATTTTTTAACATAATCCAGAGGTAATTTTAATGGTAAAGCTAATGTGTGATGTTTTTGCAATCATGCTGACGTAATGCTGATTGTGTCGCTGCATCCATACGTCTAGATGCATGCTTTGCAGTGTGACTTTACGCTGATTCATTGTCCTGTTTTTATCCTACCAACAGATAATTATGCAGCTTTCTTCATGTGTAAGGGAACTGGAGGATGGTGATAGAGAAAGAGGTTGTCTCTTAATGCAGGCATGCTTTTCTCCTCTCTGTAAATCCTTTAGTTAGCTCGGTGAGGATTAGGTCTGAAAAGTCTCTCATTTGCCTCCAAAGCCCTCAGGGATTCACTGGTGGAGAAATCCAGCTTCTCCACTTCTTCTTACTACGTCTGAATTTTACTTTGGAATTCATGCTATTTATTTTTATTGCCGCCCACATCTGATTCCTGCTCCTTTTTTTTTTTTACCTTGCCATCCTCTCCTTGATTAATTTGACTTCCACTGCTGGAGGTATTGCACACTTATTGCAGGGTACATTAGAGAAATGTCACATTAAACTGGATGTCAAATGTACCTCTGTGTGTGTGCATTTCAACCTTTTAGATTTGTTTACTCATAGATTGGGTGGAAGAAAGAGTATGTGTGTCTCTTTTATCCAAGAAAGGCTCCTCAGCTTCACCACCGGGCTCTGTTTTTGCACCCTGGCATGACATATATGTAGTAAAGCTGATGAGTGCTCTTCCCTGAAAAACAATCTTTACTCACCAGTGTGAATCACAAAGTACATTGCAGAGACTGGAATCCCAGTGGAGCTAAAAGCCTGAGGCAATGTGGGATACAACCTAATGGAAAACAGCTCTGGGATGAAGGTAATGGGTGGTAAAGACTACTGGAAAACTATCAATAGGATAAAAGGGACAAGCTTGAAGAGACAGAGTGTTTCCCATTGAGTGTCGAGACTGAAATCGTATTTCTTCCCCAAGGCCAGATTACACAACAATTCCCAGAGTGAAACTGTGCCTGTTCAGAAGGAATACCTATAAAGTCAGAGTGTGAACTCACAACAATTACTGCAGCCCTCCAATGCCTGTTGCTTATCTTCCTGAGTTATGATCTCTTATCATAGAAAGTTAAATATCCCCTCAACAAAATACAGACCATGTGAGAGCTTGAATGTTATTTACTGAAACATCAGAGGTCGGACTTATTAGAGTATGTTTTTCATTTTAGAGGGCACTCTAAGTTGTTTTTTATTTGCATGTTTGTGCAACACAAATATATGTCTTGAAATTAGAACCACCTTCTTTTTATCTTTGTTTTTCTCTTTTTATCATAGACTGTATAAATAATGGACGTAGCATCCATGACGTCACCCATCTGTTTCTGAAGCACTGTTTTGAGGCCAGGCGGTGGCAGCAGCCATATTGGAAATGTTGAACACAACCAAACTTCTGTTGAGCTGGTATGAGGTAAAGAGGCAGGCTTTGAGCCTCCTAGCCAACAGCTACAGTGTTCCCGCCATAAACTGTATAAATAATGGACGTAGTATCCGTGATGTCACTCATCTGTTCCTGAGCGCTGTTTTGAAGCCAATCGGTGGCGGCAGCCATATTGGAAATGCTGAACTAGACCAGTCAAAATGTGACGTAAAGAGACAGGCTTTGAGCCTCCTAGCCAACAGCTATGTGTTCCAGCCAGTCAGTCAAGTCAGCCATGTCCTTATTTGGGCAAAAACTGGTAATCTTAATATCTTCTGAACACTTGTGTTAGAAAGAATTCACCCCCTGTACAGAGAAATTAGCTATCCAGACTACACTCATTTTTGTACCAGGCTGTAAATATATTTACTTCTGCTGTAAAGATCGGCTCTTTGAATTTGTGTGTATGTGGTTTCTGGCACTTCCGGAGCCAGCCTCAAGTGGATCCTCGATGAACTGCAGTTTTTAACACTTCCACATTCGCTTCAATTCCCGCGACCGGAGGTGGCCGCTTGGTTTAGAATATTTCTTCACCTCTTATCGTGCATGATGGAACAGCCTTATCGTTTATCTCTCATAATAAATAAGAGAGTCTGAGGACTGTGCTTTTCTTCATGTGTTGAAGTGAATAACAGGCATCCAAACCATTTAAAAGATTGTAGCCCTGTGTTTCAGAATCAAATGAGTCTGCTTTGGGTCCTGTATCTAACTTTGTCCAACACAACAGAAGCACTTTCTGCTTTTCTGGAGGACAAATGAAACAAAGTCACGACAAACACATGGACGTCAAAGAAAGAAAGGATTAAGAGACTTTGTTGCGAGATAAGTGGAGGTTTAAGGCAGAGTCATGGCCGCCGATGATATAAACAACCTCCAGTGTACATCAAACAGCCTTTGCTGCAGCGCTGGAGGGATAAGAGGGAGCACAGTTAAAGAGAGGATGATGGACTATGATCAGAGATGAGACGAGAGGAAATGCAGAGTCATGGCCAGTGATTATATAAACAACCGCTACATCTGACAAACATGGTTCCAGTGCTTCTGTCCGGCAAACACTCTGTCATTCAGACCAGCTTTCTGTCAGTTTGTCTGGATCCATTTAGCTCTTTTGAAAGCACCCCAGGCTATGTGCTGAGGTTTAATCTGAAACATTTAATGATGGTGGTCTGATGGTAAAAGGGGCACTCCTGACAATCATCTTGTCCCGATGAACTCAAACCAACCCTTGTGATCATGAACTAATTAGGATGTTGATTCTGAGGCAGAGGGAGGTAACACAGCAGGGAGTGTGATGTGTATGATGGGTCCTATGACACAGTGGACCAGGGTTTGACTCCTGTTTGAAACAAAGGTCAAAGTTAGAGATGATCTGAAACAACAAATTTCTGAGTTGTTTACATGGACATTTAAATTCTGATGAAGCGACTTCTTTAAAAGTAATAGAGCACCCTGGAAAGAGTCATAATTGAGCCCAGCTTATGTGACATGGATAAACACAGGATCACAGAGTCTGCAGGTAAATTAATTGGAGTCAGATTGAAAGATGGCTAATGTTGGCAGTGCTAGAACCCCCAGCCTTTGGTCTTACATCTTACATACAACTCTATCTCTATTTTCAAGATCAAAAACACTACTAACTGCTCTGCACTACAAGATGCCATTGTACATCTGTGTTTGTTTACATCCAGGTAATAGAGCATTGCAGCATTATGGCAACGGCCATCGACCGGAGCTAGTGGTGGATGGCTGCACCACAGTTAAACACAACATATGATCGGCGTTTCAGGCCTATAATAATACAGATATTGATTATTAGTTTAACCTACAAGTGATTCTGAGACCGACTCATGAGGGTCACAACATTTAATCGCAGACATCCACTTTACTTTATTAATTCAAGTTTTACATTGGTGTTCTTTGATCATGCTGCACTCATAGTTTTTTATACAGTAGATACACTCATGCACAAACATGCTATGAACATGCACTTATAGAGAGATGTCAGAGTGAGGAGGCTGCCATCAACCAGCGCCGCCTGAACAGTTGGGGGCACTTGGCTGTGCCCAGGCAAATAAGCTAACACCTCCCCAGCCACTGGTCCAATTGCCAAACTTGGTCCATACGGGGACTTGAACTGATGACTCAAGCCAAGTCCCTATGGACTGAACTACTAACAATTCCTAATCAACACTGAGCCATGTTTACCAAACCTCACCAAACCGTTTTTGCTTATTAACTGTCACTAAAGTACCAAATATACCTTTTTTTTTACAATGTTAGAAAGTGCTAAAAGAAGCACTGGAAGGCACCTTCAAAAAGGCCAAGCCACCTTGGATAAAGGCAGAAAATAGACATCTAAGGCTACCTGAAAACAGGCCTCACCTTACTGTGTAATGAAATCAGAAAGCAGCCCTCAGACAGGTTCTTAGTGGTACCCTGGAACCAATGGTACCATATGGGTCTGTGTCAGAAGAAAGGGGTAGGACATGATAGAGTATATCCATTTGCTAATGAAGGTTTGACAACTTTCTACAATGACGACAATTCTTCATAACTTTCCACATTATATCATATTAATGTCATTAGATGTAATTACACCATTTATAACATTTGTATATATCTTACATTTGTATTCTGTCTTCACTTATCTGCATATGTTTTTACTTGTTTTACTTATTTAAACTTTTTCTGGGTTGTACTAATTTCTCTTCTCTTATAGTTGTTTTGTGCTCAGGATGGCAGAGAATCCTTCAGCAGACATACTATGAGGCCCATGCAGAATCTATTATCAGGAACTTTTCTGGTGTTGACAACTTGTTGACTTACTGACTTTCAGGAAACTTTTGCCCCATGGCTGCATTTGTCCCCAGATTTGAATGCTAAAAACAACATATATTTATAAGCTCCCAGCACACTTATGCACACTTTATTTAAAGAATAAATTTGCCTGCAGGCCCTCCACAATGCGGAACACATTTCACTTTGCCAGACCCTTATAGTTTTCCATAAATTGTATACTGCTGTTTCACAAAATGCCTGCAGCTGTAAATACTGACTGAGACGCAGTACCAGACAAACACATAGAACCAGCGCAGTACAGAGTCACATTAAAATATTATTGACCACGCTACAGCTTAATACAGCAGCGTCCCATGAAGACCAAGGCCCAGCAGCCACAGCAGCAGATCAAAATGCCAAGCTCTCCACGGGGAGACCCTGCCAAGCTAGAGGCTGTTTTACATTCTCAGCTAGTGCCTCATCGGTCTAACATGGGGTTTCTGGAGTGGCAGGCAGCTGCAGTTTTACTTTCTAGCATTACAGATTGGCCTCTGTTGCTGTGGGGTGGGTTTTTTTCAAGTAAAGCGTCCTGCAGGAGCCTGATCTCTCTGACTCCCCCCGACTGTATCATTAAGCCAGAGAGGAGTGTGGGAGAGTCAGTGTCTCACAGTTGGGGATTGTCTTTGACTGAAGCCCCCTGTTCCCAATGGGAGGCAGTGTGGATACAGTAAGATGGCTGAGAGTTTCATTTACAGAGCAATATATGTGTGAAATAATCAGGCCAACTGCAAGCTTTTAAGCAACTCAACTAAAAAAAGACATCACATTAAATTCAGGGCAGCATTTTGTTTTGATGCCAAGCCTCTGAGATCTTCAGGGTGATTTTTATTTTGAATTTTATCTCATGAAGATTGTGTTTAAAGGAAAATGTAGGAAACTGTTATTTGAAGAGTTGACATCTAATGAGTTTCCTCTTGTCTCTTTTTCTCTCTCCCTCTCTCATGCATCCCCTCCGGATCCTCCTCCTGAAGCTGAAGAGTATGCTGTTGAAGGTAAGACTGATGCTTTGCTCTCCAGGCCCTCTGACGGCTTCCCTCTATGCTGTCATGGATGCTGATACTGGCTGCTTGTTAATGCTGTGTGCCCTCCCTCTGGGGAGGGGCATTGTCAGTTTGGACTGCGGTTATACGTGACTTCCAGGGGGCCTAAATTATAGTTTAAACCTGACAAAAGTGATTGATGCACTTCTTCAACCGTCTCTGTTTTATCTCTTGTTTATTTTATCTTGTCTGTTTTAATTTGATTTTGTTTTGACCGCTGTATATCTCTAAAGATTGAAGCACATGGTTAGATATTTCACTCAGGAATATATCGACGCTCTTAAATAGAATAATGTCGAGGCAGCTTGGCGATATTGTGTCAAATTGCCGGTCTAACAAGGTTTTGTTCAAGTTAACAAGATATGACATGGTGATTTTGAGATTCCTGCTTCTCTCTGTGCCCTAGCTCCAACAAAGTTGAATCAAGGCTGCCTGTTGGGGCCCCTGAGGGGCCTCATTAGCCCTGAAGCAGTGCTGAATGTAGCAGACTTAATGCCTAGAACTTTCTCAGCTTGTCTGTCTGCAAGCTGTTGCCTATCTCCACTTTGCAGTGTTCAGAGAGAGGCTCATCCTCTGCTTGACTTGGTTTGCTTCTGTCAAATCAGACTCTCAGATCTAGAAAAACAAGTTTTTTTGACTCTTTGCTTTTAGCAGTGAGCAGTTTTGTTGGTGTGTGTCTATATTTGCATTTTTTGGAGTTGCATTTCCTCCTTGCTGAGTTTAAGGTGATGGATTACCTATCACACTCTACACCAGCAAGGGAAATCACCATGACAAACGTCCCATTGCTCCAGGTTTTCTTTAAGGCTGTTAAAGTTAATGCTGCATTTATTTCTCAGTCTTTGTGCCAAGCATGAGTTGTTTATCTTGTTGTAAATTGGAAATTTAAAAGCACACTCCGCTGATATCAGCAAACTCAGAGAACTGAGTCTGATTTTTGGATCTGTTTGATATGCAGTATGTGCGTCCAACCGGACACTTTGATACTGACATTTTCTCAGTTTGGTCCGACATGAGAGATGCAAGCCTCGTGTTCTTATACTGTATGTGTGTGTACCTGTTGGTGTGTATGAGTGCTCTTGCCGAGACCCATGCTGGCATCACTGAAGCCCTTGATGGGAAAATGTCAGGGGGAAGGTAGGGAACAGGAATCAATGGTAGCAGTTACACATTTCTGAACGACTGAGTGGACCCTCCAGACTGATGTTGAGGAGAGCGAGGGCTGTGGAAGCTCAGAGAGAGAAAGGTAACATGAAGAGTGAAGAGAGGAAGGAGATGAGGAGAGGTAGGTTTACTCAGTCGTACCTGAAGGAGGATGGGAAACTCCCCTGAGACTCCAGGAACTTCTATTTATTTTAATCACACTACCCGAGTTACACTAATAAGTAGTTTGAAGTGATTGTACAGGCTGTGTTCCACCAGATATCGTATCCCGTTGTTCCTGTGTGATCTCAGTTTTGCTTACTTTCTCTTTCAGCTGAACAGTTACAGCTTTTCGTCCTAATTTGTGGTATTTTCTGTGGATAGTTCTGTGCACTTGGCAAGGGCGTGTGTCGTAGTTCCAGCTACCTTTTTATTATGTGTGCTCCCGGCAATTTGAGAGGGGAACACCTCTCCTTGAGCAGAGGTCTAGGTTCTTTCTCCAGCAGCACCATTACTCTGGTTAAAGAGATCCCCTGAGCTTTGAAGAATTTATAAAAACTTTGGAGTTCATTATGACTCAAAAACATACTCCAGGGTCAGAATGCAGTATTTTATCAATGTGCTTACTGGAACTTAAAACTTGGAAATGCTTCAGCTTGGATTAATCTGTGCTCTCAGAAGCCGTGTCGTACAATTAAAAAACAGGAAGTTGCTTCCCCGGTTTCGTGTGTATCAACAAGCCAGCTCCATTGATTTATTTAATGGCTCATAATCTCTCATGTGAAACCCTCTGGGCGCTACTCCACTCCTTTGTCCTATTTTTAGACTTTTCCTCTGAACATATTAGGTCTAATTACTGTCAGCGACCATGTGTTCAGAAGTTGGTTGAGATTGATGATGTAGAGACACTTTAAAAGCCCCAGAGAGGCCGGTGGCCCTGGAAGGTGGCCGGTGGCCCTCGTTCTTACACTGTAGGGCTGCGATTGATGATGCAGCTGCGACACTGACCTGTTTTCACCGCCCAGCCAAGTTTACCAGCCAAGCATGTCCTTTCCCCTGGAGGACTGTATGTGTGATGTATAGTTTCATTATGTAAGCATAGGTTTACCTCATTGCAGAGTTCAGCTGTATTCCTGGAGAGGCTAATAAAGCTGCAACACAGTGGTAGTCTCGAGGTGAGAGAGATGGCTTATAGTCATATTAACCCTCAGGATCTATTTGGTAGAGGCAAGCTAGCAGGTGCCCTTGTGCATGTTGCATTGTCAGTATACAGATCTAGTGCCTGTGAGAGAAGCACTGATGGTTATTTCTTAATACTGAAATTTGGTGTCCGTGGTTGAGTCCGATTTTCCTTGATGAAGTCAGATTTGACGCTCAACCAGAGGTGTCTCTGTTTGGACCTCTGCTTTGTCATTAAGAAGTGAGTTAGCAAACAGGAGTAGTTTATCATTTAAAGAAGTCATGGCTGATACTGGAGCAAGATTTGTTAGAAGACATACTGTACATGTTCTGTTGAAGAATTGTTTTGGATGGAGAAACTCTTCAACAAGGGCTTTGCTAGCTAAAAGAGCTAAATGTCTATGAACAGGGTTTAATGTTTATGCTAGCATGTGAATGCTTCCCTGTTCTTTTGGGACAAATTACACGTGAATATTTACATATTAGGACATTTAAGCTCTGATAGAATATCTATCTACAAAGGTGTGCCACAGGGCTCGGTATTAGATCCTCTTTTATTCACTATTTATGTTAATAAACTGCGTCGAAATGTATCAGATGCAACTTTCCATTTGTATGCCTGTGACACAGTTTTATACTGTTGTGCAGCAACTGTTGTAAAGGCAGTTGAATATTTTTGTCTCCCTTGAAAAAGAGATATTTGATTTCGATGGGACCAAGCTGGTTAAATAAAGGTTAAACAAAAAATAAATCAATTTTATTGGACATGTCTGGTAACCTTTTGTGAGGGAATTCTCAATCAGAGTTTACAAAGTTTAATCATTTGTTTAAGTTAATGATTTAAAATCACTCTGCATCCTGCAAAAAGTTGTCCTGAACAGAGAAATGTTGTATCAAAAAGAAGATCTGTATTCCATTAATTTGCATGCTTTGGTAAGAGCAAACCAATCAGAGCAATGCAGTTTGTAACATAACACAGCATGGCAGACCAGTGGAACTAGTTGGTAAATGAAACCGATACTAAATCCTGCCGGTAGTACAGAAAACACATTTCTTTCCAATGCACACTATAGGTGCAACTGTTTGTTCTTGTTTTAATGAACATACATCATCCAGTTTCTTTAAAACATCCACAATAGAGGTTTCAGTGGACCTCCCTGTGGCTGAAGCTGCCATCTTGGTTGTTTACAAAAAGGCTGAAGCAGCGCTCCTGCTTCTTCATCTTGTAGAACCCACCCTGTTTCTAAATACAGGACTGTGATTGAAACGCTGTGCATTACTTTCCTTCAAAGAGCGGTTTTAGAGAGGCACTGTATGTCAACCTGTAGTGTTTCTGCTGATAGTGAATGGACTGTATGTTAATGAACTAGATAAATAAACATTGCTGTTACAGGAAGATGCAGACTGTTCAAGCAGACACTGAAAAATGGCCATTTTTGCTTTTCGTCTTATTGTTCATCTGGCAGACATTGAGCATCACTTTCAACGTGGCTAAAGGAAAAACCAACCTTATTACAGCTAGACTGAAGCCTATCAAACCTAACCCGGGTCAGCGTGCCCGGCCTCTGAGACTGGCTGATAGATGTTGTGACCTGGTGCTCTGTTTGGGTGACGGATGTCCTGAGCTGCCCAGCCTGATCTTAATCAATCTGATCAAGGCTAATGATCTTTTCTCTCTGAGCCACGCAGACCCCCCCACTTAATCTCACCCGTGGAGGGCAATAACATTTCTCTTTCCCCCCTGTGTAAAAAATAGTTTGATGTTGGCTTCAGATAAAGGATTATGGATTTGAGTAGGGCCTGTAGTTAGAGGAGATTACTTTGGATCATCAAAACTAGATTATGGATTTTGGTCTTATTTGCCCAGGAGAAATAAAACACAATTATATACCAAAACCTTGAATGCTCCTCAGAGTGTGTGCGTGAAGGCAAAAGAAGGAGAAAACAAGGAGGAAAGCAAATAAATGTCCGATGTCATCGTGGTATTAACCCAAATTTGGTTTGTTCCTGGAACAATTTGTGCTTGTACATGATCCTAAGTCAAATTCTAACTGCTGCTGTTATTTGGAATACTACAGGCTAAAAGGCTGACCACCTGGGTGATGAAAACTGTTTGTGTTTGTGCCAAAGAATGATGCATTGCAACAGCAATTGAAAATGATGGGCATTTATTTATACAAAGGCATAGCATAACAACGCTATTTGTCCATTCTTTGCAATCAATAAAGCTTAACTCTGCATTTTTCATTGAACGCACGAGAGATTTGCAGTGTTCAAACACAGCAATCGATCATGGAGGATCGCCGGCTAGCTTTTTTTGCTCACGAGCACTTGAAAATAATAGGTTGCAAATAAACACACAGGAACCTCAAAGGAAGGGGAATGACCAAGGAGTGGAAGGTTGAACACAACTGAATGGTGTCTTTCTTTAGCTCTGAAATAGCTTGAGAGCCTTTGGACAGCCGGTTGCCTTGATGTTGCCGCCGCCTGCCCAGCTTCTGCCAGATGTTGCAGCGAGATAAAGCGTCCTTGGGTCCTGGAGGAGCCCAAGTCCAGCCATGCCTGTTCTCACAAGACGTTAATTTCACCCCACTCAGCTCACACTCTTTTCTCTCCCCTTCTATTTTTCGGCTCTGTGATAACAAAGTCTAAAGGGATGGAGTGGGCGTCCACTTGTGAGAAACTCCAGATGCTTCAGTGTCAACACGCATGGCCACAGGCGAAACTGTTTGCTGTGATGGAGAGAGAAATGGATTGGACAATGCACGGCCTGCAGCTCTGCTATTTGTGTGTGTGTGTGTGTATCTGTGTGTTTGTGAAGAAGAACATTAGGTTTGCCAGATTTAGCTGCTCTGCTTGACTTTTCTTCATTTTCTCTTTGCAGTTGCAGCAGAGAACTGCCCTGCAAAACTTTTATGTTGCCCCTCTCTCCCTGTCTGAGCCTTTAAACTGTATCTCTAGAAATACACAATCTACTCTTATCCACAACTCCTCAACTCAAGCTGCTCGACTAGTGGTCTAGCATTTCAAAATATGATGCTTCAGATAGACCCTTTACTGTCTTATTGTTGCCGATAGAAGGACCACAGGAACAGGTGTTGATCCTGTGTGAAAACAATGCTCTGTTATCTTTTTTTTGTGAGAAGTTGACGTCATTTCATTCTGCCTTGATTAAATTAATTAGGCTTGTTATCCAAATCACTTAACCAGTGTGTGTGCGCTTTAATAGAACCTGAAATGCATTTGAGAGAAATAACTCACCAACCACAAAATGTTCTCAAATTTACCCAAGCCCTTTCACTAACTCGACATTAAGGGTGCATGCGTTTGATTGAATTATTAAATGTTGTAAGTAAATGAGTGAGTAAGTTCAAATGTATTTATATAGCGCTTTTAAAACGCTTGCTTACAAAGTGCTTCACAGGCACCAAAAAATAAAAACAAGCAAGAAAGAAGCAAAATACAGAAATAATCAGACAAGCAAAGCAATAGACAGACAGCTGTTGAAATTAGATTCAGTAGTTTCCTAAAGTTGTCAACAGACTTGGCAGACCTGATGGCTTGAGGGAGCAAATTACAGAGAAAGGGGGCGTAGATGGAAAAAGCACAGTCACCTCTTGTTTTATAGTTAGAGCGGGGGATGGATAGAAGGCAGGGATTAGCTGATCAGAGTGGACGAGGGGTGGAATAAGGGATGAAGAGTTCGGAAATGTAACTGGGGGGGTGACCATGCAGAGCTTTGAATGTCGTTAGAAGGATCTTGAAATTGATTCTGAATTTGACAGTCACCCTATATAGTCAGTCGGTTAAGCAAATAATCAATATTTTGATTATTGTGAGTCACAAATGCTGGTCATATGTTGTCTTAGCTGTGATGTAGTGTGGTTAAACTGGCAGAGGTTTTCAATGGACGATAAAGACAACAAGGATGAGGAGAGGAGTCAGATATTTATCAATGTAGTAATTATTGTGGGAAAACCTCGGTCACATGTCACACTTTAACCTGCTAGGAGGACTAAAGGCTGGTGGTGCTAGCTCTGCTAACATTAGCCATACTCTGCAAATTAGTTTGACTACATTTGTTTGAAGACTCTGTGCTGCCATGTTTAGCCGTTTTCCATAAATTGTGCTCAATTCAGACTTTTTTTTGAGTGCTTTCTTAAGATTTGCCAATTCTTCAAAATTGTAGCTTTCATTTTGGTTTAACTTACTTACTCACTTTGCAACATCTCTATTTCACATAACCACATTGTATTGGTGCCCTCACACAAGCAATCTGAGGCTGTAAATCATGGCTTTGTAATTTTGGATGCCAAAGCATTTAAAGGTGACATATCACGCTTTTTTCATCAATATGTATTGGTCTAAGAGGTCCCCAAAACTTGTCTTTAAAGTTTATGCTCAAAAAAACACTTTGAAATCAGATTTTGGCATGCCTGAAAAACCCTCTTCTTCAGTCCTCCTCAGAACACTCTGTTTTCTCTCTGACCACGCCCCCTCAGAAAGTGGATGTGCCTCGGCTCTCCAGAACGTTGATCTAATTTTTACATGTTGGCTGAATATACACGGCTGCTCAGAGATCACGTCACTTCAACCCTCTGAATCTGATCCAGAATCTGATCCTGACGGAGAGGCGCCTGTAGCAGGACCTTTCTGAAGGATTGGTCACAGATTTAGTGTTTCTTGTTGTTTCATTTATCAGTATGTTGACGTGTGTCTTGGTACACAGCTACGAGCATGTAGCTATGTGGCTATGCTAACTAGCGCTAGCACTTATCCATGATAAATAAAACTCATCCACTACATCTTCAAATCTGCAGATGTGGGGAGTAAAACCGACCTCTACCAGAAAGGCAGCAGGACCTTTTTGAAGGATTGGTCACAGATTTAGTGTTTCTTGTTGTTTTATTTGTCAGTATGTCGATGTGTGTCTTGGTACACAGCTACAGCTACAGCTATGAAGATGTAGCTATGTGGCTATGCTAATTAGCGCTAGCACTTATCCATGACAAATAAAAATCATCCACTAGATCTTAAAATCTGCAGACGTGGGGAGTAAAACCGACCTCTACCAGAAAGGCAGCAGGACCTTTCTGAAGGATTGGTCACAGATTCTGTTTCTTGTTGTTTTATTTGTCAGTATGTCGACGTGTGTCTTGGTACACAGCTACAGCTACGACATGTAGCTATGCTAACCAGCGCTAGCACTTATCCATGGTAAATAAAAATCATCCACTAGATCTTTAAATCTGCAGACGTGGGGAGTAAAACCGACCTTTGTGTTTATTAAGACAGCCTACAACTAGCATGCCTCCCTCCTAAGCTCCTTGTTAGCACACATTTGTGCAGGTAATGAAAAACGGAGGGGGGATTCAGTATTATTTTATACAGTCTATGGGCTGAACAAGCTCCGAGCTCTGACTCCGTGACAGACCGGATATTGTTGTGACGTAACAAAAACACGGAAGTCTGAAACGGCTCGTTTCACACACATTTACAGAAAGGTGGAGAAATCAGAACAGGGGCAGAATGGATTTTTTTCATTCTCGGGGGGTTTGTAGACATGCCAGGGAAACATATTTCAGGTAGAGAACCATTAAAAAGTCAATTTTGCATGATATGTCACCTTTAAAACATATAGCACCCATATCCCAACAGCCATGCTTCATGAGTTGATATAAAAATGTGTTGAAATTCAGTTTATAGGACGTGACTTTGTTCCCAATCTTAGTATTGTAGCGCTCCTCTGGTCTCACATGCAAGCACTCTGTGGTACCTTAAACAGGCTTTAAGCTGATGGACCAGAAACACACACCCTGGTTTCAGAATATTACACTCTTCATAACTTTATGTTTTAATATAACAGCACCCTTCAGTTGACTTCTTCCCTCTCCTTAGCAACTTACAAGCTGTAACTCGAGCACTGCTCCTGTATAACAATGACACACCATCGTGAGCTTTGGTTGGGATTTCATCGCTCTCTTCAAAGTACTCCTTTCTCTGGTGTACTTAAATGAAAGTGTGTTGTGTACCTCGGTGCCTGTGCTGCTTTTGAAACAGGAAAAAAAAAAAGGCATTTCCCAGTGGGCTTTGGGGTTATGGGGTATTTGGAGTTTATATTGCCTTGTCTCTTGTAGGGTTGCATTCACCAACTAATTTATGCCCGGTCAGGGAAACAGTCTTAGTAATCCTCTATTTCTACCCCATCCCTCTACACCTCTCACTTTATGATTCTTCTCTCCTGTCTTCCTCTGCCCTTATCCCTTCTCCTGTCTTTAGTTTATCCCTGTCTCATCAATCTGCAGTTTTGTTTTGTCTCCTTCCCTCCTACTGTATCTTCATACTCAACATGTCCTTCCCCCTTTCCTTCTAGAAATCCCCCACTCTCTTTTCTGTCCTCTTTTCTTCATCTCAATCACCTTCCTCCCTGTTCTGCTGGATAAACTTATGGGTTTGTAGCTAAGAGGCTTATTGGGAGGATGCTTCTCGAGGAAGCTGTGCAATGCAGCTTTACAGTGTTATTAAAGGCTATGCAGTCGACTGGAGAAGAAATGCAGGGGAAGAAAAGGTGGACACAGGTGTATTTACTGCTGCCTGCTTCCACTGACATTTAGTATTACTTGTTTTACTGCTGTGCAATAGAATTCAAGTGGAAGACATTTATTTGCCAGCGTGTTAGAACATATTCAGAGGCAGCACCTTAATACTTTGGTGTAAGCATCAATATAAAGTCCTTAACAAAGCTTTGACCTTGTTCTTCTTCACTCTTAATGTTTGACACCATCAAAGAGATGATAGTAGCCAATGATCAAAGTAGCTTAACCCAACAAGGCTGCACTGGCAGTGGTGTGAAAGTGCAGTTTAAATCCTTTTGAGAGCAGGTTATGTTAATTAACAAGAGAGGTGTAATTAATACCTCAGCATGTGAGTCAACTCTGTCTGCTTGAGTCGCTACAGACTTCCACTAAAGTGCACATTTAAAAACTACAGACTGCCACTTGAGTGCATGTTTAAAGCCTCTGGAAATGTAAATGGAATATTTAAAATCACATACAATATCAAAATGTAATGTGTAATCAAGCTTCAACAACAATCTGAGTGTAAATAAACATCCACAACTCTGAAAAAACTCTGTTCAAAAACATCTTATTTTACAGGTCAGAGCATTTCTCAGGACTGTGTGGGCGTGGCCTAACTCTTTGATTAACAGGTCAAGAGAGAGTTCACAGCCGGCATGTTTGAGCCGTCTGACTCTGAATCTAAAGACATCAAAACTCCAGAATCTGAAAATGATTAGTTTACAATGGTCTCTGAGTGCTGAGTCACAAAATACTTCAGAATCAGGACTTCTATCATTTATTAGTTTTATCACTCCATAGTCTCCGGGGCATCAGGACCATGGGACGCCCGGAGCAGAGGAGGCTGAAGTGTAGTATGTTCACTGTTATGCTGTTTGGGGAAAGTTAGGGAACCGGTCCTGGGGAAAGTTAGTGGACCGGTCCTGGGGAAAGTTAGTGAACCGGTCCTGGGGAAAGTTAGTGAACCAGTCCTGAGGAAAGTTAGTTAACCAGTCCTGAGGAAAGTTAGTGGACCGGTCTTGGGGAAAGTTAGTGAACCAGTCATGGGGAAAGTTAGTGAACCGGTCCTGAGGAAAGTTAGTGAACCGGTCCTGGGGAAAGTTAGTGAACAAGTCCTGGGGAAAGTTAGTAGACCGGCCCTGGGGAAAGTTAGTGAACCGGTCTTGGGGAAAGTTAGTGAACCAGGCCTTGGGAAAGTTAGTGAACTGGTCCTGGGGAAAGTTAGTGAACCGGTCTTGGGGAAAGTTAGTGAACCGGGCCTTGGGAAAGTTAGTGAACTGGTCCTGGGGAAAGTTAGTGGACCGGTCATGGGGAAAGTTAGTGAACTGGCCCTGATAAAAGTTAGTGGACCGGTCCTGGGGAAAGTTAGTGAACCGGTCTTGGGGAAAGTTAGTGAACCGGGCCTTGGGAAACTTAGTGAACTGGTCCTGAGGAAAGTTAGTGAACTGGTCCTGGGGAAAGTTAGTGAACTGGTCCTGAGGAAAGTTAGTGAACTGGTCCTGGGGAAAGTTAGTTAACCGGTCTTGGGGAAAGTTAGTGAACCGGTTCTGGGGAAAGTTAGTGAACTGGTCCTTGGGAAAGTTAGTTGACCGGTCTTGGGGAAAGTTAGTGAACTGGTTCTGAGGAAAGTTAGTGAACTGGTCCTGGGGAAAGTTAGTGAACTGGTCCTGAGGAAAGTTAGTGAACTGGTCCTGGGGAAAGTTAGTTAACCGGTCTTGGGGAAAGTTAGTGAACCGGTCCTGGAGAAAGTTAGTGGACTGGTCCTGGGGAAATGAGCCAAACATATGCGGGACTGCTTTAGCCACTCGGCCACGGCTCAACTCAACCACGTCCCAAAGTTTCTCCAAATCCACCGCAGTTAGAAAATAGAAGAATGACAACAAGCTGTCATCTTACGCGGTGGATGTGCAGACAGGGACACACGAGCACAGTGGCGCAAAGAGCAGAGAGACAGCTATACAGACGGATTACAGGCAGTACGTGATTAGCAAACAAGCTAACAGCTAAAACAACTGAAATATCATAGATACCGTTTTTGTCTATTCGGGTTACCAGAGGCTTTAAAAACTACAGACTGTCACTGAAGTGCACATTTAAAAAATCCAAAGAGGAGAAGACAAATTCCCTCAAATAAACTTCACACTATTATCAAATACCAAACTGATTGTCTCATCTCTGGTCCATTTGTAAATGTTCTCTGCTCATGCAGCCATGCTAATCATGCTGATGTATTTGATGACAGATACTTGTAACTCTTAACCATGTGCATTGTCCTGTGAGCTTCTCCATTCTAAGATAGTTACAGCCAATCAGATTTGATTTTGTCTTATTGAACATGCTTAAACAGAGACATCAAAATACAGCCTCAGCAGCGGCTCGTGTCTGGAAAGATTTCGTGATACATAGTCACTGAAAGATAACCACTTGAACATTAATGTATGGATGTGTGGGTGTAGACTGGAATACTGTGGATATAGGTAGAAGCTGACACATTTCTATTTTCTACCTTCTTCACATCTCATCATCAGATTTCATCCAGTCAGGAGTCACTGCTGCATACTTTTCTCTCTCCACAAAACTTTCCATTATTCCCCAAGTGTTAGAACACTCCTGTTGTGTACCTGTAGCCTTTTCTGAATTCAATTATGCCATGAAATGCCACTGACTGCAAAGCTAAGAGTCCTTGCTGGCCAGGTGACACTGTGAGAGATTGCATTTAGGCTGAGCCCGGTGAAAAGTCCATCTCCTGCCCGTCCCCCGGCCGACAGCCTGTGCAGAGAAAATAAAAGCACTCCCGCTCACTCTCACTTCCATCCTACTGCAAAGCCAAAAGGTTGAGGGAGATTGTTACTGCCACATTTGTCTTTCATGTAGGTGTGTGCATGTGTTTTTTTTCATGTCACAAGACAGACTTGGCAGCCTTTGTTTAAATGTAGGTGCATCAGTCATAATGCATGTGTGTCTAAGTGTGTTCTCTCATCTTTAATGCTAGACTATTTCCCAATTCTGTTACTTTGTTTTGGTTCCTGGCCTTTATTTGTTGTCGAACATTAATTTAGCAAGCCTACAATTATCTATAAAGGTCTGTGGCGGCAGCAAGGCAGTACAGAGAGAAACTAAAATTAAGATCAATAGGCCCGCGAGATGAGTGAGTGACCAATAAAAGAAGGGAAATGGGGAATAGAGCTATTCTCTCCCCATCCCTCCCTCCATTTCATAATGGGAAAATAGTAACACTTGAGTGAACTTGTTTTGCCTCTGAGGGCCTCCCCCTGCTTGAATGTAAAATGATATTCTTTTGGGATTAGGAGGGTAGATTGGAGAATGTGTTTTTCCCTTGCCTCTATCTTCTTTCACAGTATCCACCTTAACCGCGCTGTATGTTTTCATTTTACTCCACCTTCTTTGTCTCCATTGTTGCCTTAGTCTGACTGCGCTTTTCTTTGGTTTGATTTAATTACATTCAAATTTAATATGCAGAAATCAAACACTATGTCAGTAAATATGCATGACATCCATCAGCAAACACTTGTTCCTGTCCTTCAGTAAGACTCCAAACTTTGGTACATTTAGATACCACCTGATATAGAACAGTAATCTGTTATTTTTTTACTTATGATAGCATCAAAAAGCAGCAAAACGTATGATAAAACAGATCTAAACTGGAATTTTGTACCTGAAGGTACACACTACGAGGATCAACTGAGAAGTTTGATAGAGTATGGCAGCCTTTTATTTCTTTTGTGAAGCAATTGACTATGCAGCGTAATGCATGAAAAGGGGGAGCTGTCCACGGTGCCCAAAATGGATCGTTATAACACGGCCGGTTCGGGAGCTGTCCATGGTGCTGAATCAAATAGTTATAACACAGACGGTTGATATAAACATTAACTCTGTGATCTGGTTCACTGTTTAATTTATCTTTATATTGTTTATTTATATATTTCTTCTATTATTTTTATTTATTTTTGTGTTTTTCGTGTTTGTTTTACAATATCATTCGACTGGAAGCCAATAATCTAATTTTGTTTGGTTTTCTTTTTATTATTTCTGTTGTCTTTTTCTGTATTTGGTCTTTGTCTATATGGAAAATTCAATAAATACACCATGACAAAAAAAAATAAGAATAAAATAAAATAATTTTACCTGAAGCTGCTTCAAACAAATAAAGGGGAGCGAGGGCGAGCAGAGGAGGTCGAATGAGTTAGAGAGAAAGTAAGGAGAGAGAGAGAGCACCTGTTAAGACAAAAGCAGTGAACCTGAGAATTGAGTTATTTCCAGATTTTTATCATAAAACATGTCCACTCCTCATGAACATATCCACTCCTCTACACAGACGCGCAGGCGTCAGCTTGTTTGTTACCTAAGTAGTGCTTCTCCCAGCCTGCTGTGTGTGTCTCTGCTCCGCCCTCCATCACAGCCACTACTCCTCTAACTCATTTTATTTTTCAGCAAGTACTGAGGTTTGTCAAGTCCTTTAGCGGACAGAAAGACTAAAGCAGAGGAGAGAGACTGATATCCCCTGGTTTGCAATCACTCCCAACGGGAAGCTTCACAGCACTGCACGATGATTTACGCCCCCAGAATTGACCACATTAGGAGGAAAACTAGCAATCCAGACAGAGACCACTCTCTGCATATGAACTTACGTCTTTTGGTTTATGAATAATTCAGAGAAAAATATTTATCTTTGGTTACACATTCTGTATTTTTAAACCTAAAATGGATTTCATGTTTTCAGTTATAACAACACTCAGAATCATCCTTCAGACTAAACCCTTAAACTCAAATGTAGCATGTTTGTAGATCACCCACTTTCATAGCTTTTGGTTATAATGTACACTACTGTTCAAAAGTTTGGGGTCACCCAGACAATTTTGTGTTTTTCATGAAAACTCACACTTTTATTTATCAAATGAGTTACAAAATGAAAAGAAAATATAGTCAAGACATTGAGAATGTTAGAAATAATGATTTTTAGTTGATATAATAATTTTGTCCTTCAAACTTTGCTTTCATCAAAGAATGCTCCCTTTGCAGCAATTACAGCATTGCAGACCTTTGGCATTCTAGCTGTTAATTTGTTGAGGGAATCTGAAGAAATTTCACCCCACCCTTCCTGAAGCACCTCCCACAAGTTGGATTGGCTTGATGGGCGCTTCTTGCGTCCCATACGGTCAAGCTGCTCCCACAACAGCTCAATGGGGTTGAGATCTGGTGACTGCGCTGTCCACTCCATTACAGACAGAATACCAGCTGCCTGCTTCTTCCCTAAATAGTTCTTGCATAATCTGGAGGTGTGCTTTGGGTCATTGTCCTGTTGTAGGAGGAAATTGGCTCCAATCAAGCGCTGTCCACAGGGTATGGCATGGCGTTGCGAAATTGAGTGATAGCCTTCATTATTCAAAATCCCTTTTATCTTTTACAAATCTCCCACTTTACCTGCACCAAAGCAGCCCCAGACCTCCACACCTCACATGACCTCCACCATGCTTAATTAACAGATGGCGTCAGGCACTCTTCCAGCATCTTTTCACTTGTTCTGCATCTCACTAATCTTCTTCTGTGTGATCCAAACACCTGAAACTTTGATTCGTCCGTCCGTACCTTTTTCCAATCTTCCTCTGTCCAATGTCAGTGTTTTTTTGCACATATTAATCTTTTCCTTTTATTGGCCAGTCTCAGATATGGCCTTTTCTTTGCCACTCTGCCTAGAAGGCCAGCATCCCGGAGTCGCCTCTTCGCTGTAGACGTTGACACTGGCGTTTTGCGGGTACCATTTAATGAAGCTGCCAGTTCAGGACCTGTGAGGTGTCTATTTCTCAAACTAGAGACTCTACTGTACGTGTCTTCTTGTTCAGTTGTGCACCGGGGCCTCCCACTTCTCTTTCTACTCTGGTTAGAGCCTGTTTGTGCTGTTCTCTGAAGGGAGTTGTACACATCATTGTAGGAAATGTTCAGTTTCTTGGAAATTTCTCGCATGGAATAGCCTTCATTTCTAAGAACAAGAATAGACTGTGGAGTTTCATATGAAAGTTCTCTTTTTCTGGCCATTGTGAGAGTATAATCAAAACCACAAATGTGATGCTCCAGATACTCAACTAGCTCAAAGGAAGGCCAGTTTTACAGCTTCTTTAACCAGCAAAACCGTTTTCAGCTGTGCTAACATAACTGCACAAGGGTTTTCAAGATGTTTCTAATCATCCATTAGCCTTCTAACGCGATTAGCAAACACAATGTACCATTAGAACACTGGAGTGATGGTTGCTGGAAATGAGCCTCTATACACCTGTGTAGATATTCCATTAAAAACCAGACGTTTGCAGCTAGAATAGTCATTTACCACATTAACAATGTATAGAGTGTATTTCTGATTAATTTAATGTTATCTTCATTGAAAAAAACAGTGCTTTTCTTTCAAAAATAAGGACATTTCTAAGTGACCCCAAAGTTTTGAACGGTAGTGTACAGTTAAAACATTTTACAGGTAAAATTAAAGGTATTGTAATTTAAGAGAAGAAAACAGTGTATGTAAGCAGTCACTTCTCCTAATCCCCTCACATATCTTTAGCTTTGAGCTTTCAAAGTGTTGAGAGTCGAGACTCCAGATGTAAGTTTGCCTCATTAGTTCTGTCTCTGATATCAAAGTGGACGGTATCTGCCTCGGAGAAAGGCTGCAAAGGGTTCTCCCTCTCATCTTTCATACGTAGATTAATATTTTTGTGGACAATTTGAGATAAACCCAGGATTTACTGTTCTTGGATAAATACAAACAATTTAGCTTAACATCTTACGAGAACAGCAGCGCCAAGCTCAAGCCTGCAAAGTCTCAGGGTTCGTCAGACTCTGCTGGGTAAGAAGCGAGCTTATTAAAGCTCACTCCATATGTGGACTTAGGTTTAGACATTACTGTTCCAATTACTCCATGCCTTCGTACAACAACACAACAGCCATATAGCAGAAAGCATAAATACTGGATATCAAATGGAAGTATCAACATTTCAATATTTTAAAGAGGTTAGAATGAGGAGTCGATGTGTCAGGTCTTTGTCAGTCATGGTGCAAAAATAACAAATACATTAGCATCACCACCATCTTGGATCTTAACTTAAATGAATGATGAAATAGATGTTAAGAGAATCATTAAGTTTGATTTAATTACTTTATAGACACACCAGGCAGAAAAATATCATAGTGCTGTTTTTGGCTTAGTGGTTGAATAATGTGCCCCATGGACAAAGGATGTAGTCCTTGAAGCGTGTGGCCAGGGTTCGATTCCAACCTGTAGTCCTGTATCCCTTCATTCCCCCCTTTCTCACCCATATTCCTACTAAATCTGTGTTCCTCTCTCAATAAATGCATCCAAGTCCAAAAATGAACCCTGAAAAAAAAGCTTTTAATTCAGTTTCAATCAAACGGCTTTATCATATGAGAAAGAAAAAAAAAGAACCAAGGCCAATTGAACACATTTTTGACATCTTGAAATAAAAAAGCAAAAAACGAAACTTTTTTTTTTTTTGAGGCCTTTGTTGCTTCATCCAAGGGTAGGCAGGAGTACTCAAACATACTTCCCAAGACGCCTTGATGAAATTTTACTTGAGTGGAAGTAAAGCTACCAGTTTGTGTGTTTAAATGTCTCTTTCAGTACTGAACTTCCAACCGAGGGTTGGGGAGGAAAGGTGGATGGACAGTAAGATAGGACCTCCAAAATTATCTATAAGCATATCTTCCAGAGCTAACTGTTAGCTCATGGACAAGTGGCAACATCCGGTCTCAAAATATGAAGCCCATGCGGAAGTGTTCAGAAGATATTAAGATTACGAGTTTTGCCCAAATAAGGACATGACTGACTTGACTGACAGGCGGGAACACATAGCTGTTGGCTAGAAGGCTCAAACCCTGCCTCTTTACCTCACACTAAGTTTGGGTGAGTTCAACATTTCCGATTGGCCTCAAAGGAACAGATGTGTGACGTCACACATACTACGTCCATTATTTATACAGTCTATGCTCATAACACAGAGGAGACTATTAATGTGTGAAGGGATTCTGCTGACATAACACCAGTCCAGGTTGAAGTCATTCATCTGTTTCGCAGTCTATACCTTGGTAGATGGTGCCAGGAACTGCATCAAGTCATGACCGGCTGGAAACCGAGGCCAGTCAGGCACAGAATGGCTCATACTGATGAAAATCAAGCTGTGGCTCAGTGTCTTCCTGACTGTGGTTGGAAAGAGGAGTGTGTTTTGTGAGAGCAGTGTTTTGCTGATGAGTTATTGACCCATGAAGGAGAAACCGGGGAATGTATTCCCAACTTTACAAGAGTATTCCTTGTTGTTATTTCAGCACGAGAATGCATGGTCCTCACCTCTGCTACATGTTGCTTCACCTGACTGTCAGGTGGTAGACCGCAGCCAATCAGGTAGTTGATAAAAAAGTTTGTATCTTACATGCTTTTCAGCTTTTTTAAACTTAATAACCAATGCTATAAGATGTAGAGAAGTGCAGTCCTTTCCACATATAAAGAACCTGCGTCAAAATAAAACACTGGTTATTCAAACTGCCAAAAGGACACAGTAAGTTCCAACCCTGCTTCACTCACATAGTTATACACAGACATAAACACAGCATGCTTTCTTCCTCTATATTAAAAACATTTATTTTGTCTCCTCTTGATTTCTTTTAACGTTTCTTTTACACTGCTTCCCAATTTAAAGGCAAGCATTCTGGTAAAAGTAATTATGAGGAATTTTCTGCCGCTGTAGACATCTCAAGATTAACACTGAAAAATGTGGGGACTCTGGATTTAAACTCAAGATGATAAAACTGCAAACTCAACACTGCAGCAAACTGTACAACAAGGCCTTTTCTTCATTTATCACACTCTGGCTCCTGTCAGCACGGGCAAACGACTGCTTTCGTAAATATGTCTTGCTTAAGTTTCTTAGACGTTTTTTTTTTGTGGCATTGATTGAAAAAAAGGGTCATCAGTGTTTGATTAATGTGTGCTGCTCAAAACTTCAACGCCACTCCTGTGTGAAAGTCCTTATTTTCAAAAGTTACATCAGACTCCCATTAGCATTGTGATTATCAAGCTTACTGAAGTGCACGTTTAAAAACTACAGACTGCCACTGAAGTGCACATTTAAAAACTACAGACTGACAATGAAGTGCACATTTAAAAACTACAGACTGACACTGAAGTGCACATTTAAAAACTACAGACTGACACTGAAGTGCACGTTTAAAAACTACAGACTGACACTGAACTGCACATTTAAAAACTACAGACTGACACTGAAGTGCACGTTTAAAAACTACAGACTGACACTGAAGTGCACATTTAAAAACTACAGACTGACACTGAAGTGCACGTTTGAAAACTACAGACTGACACTGAAGTGCACGTTTAAAACTACAGACTGACACTGAAGTGCACATTTAAAAACTACAGACTGCCACTGAACTGCACGTTTAAAAACTACAGACTGCCACTGAAGTGCACATTTAAAAACTAAAGACTGACACTGAAGTGCACATTTAAAAACTACAGACGGACACTGAAGTGCACATTTAAAATTACAGACTGCCACTGAAGTGCACATTTAAAAACTACAGACTGACACTGAAGTGCACATTTAAAAACTACAGACTGACACTGAAGTGCACATTTAAAAACTACAGACTGACACTGAAGTGCTCATTTAAAAACTACAGACTGATTCTGAAGTGCACATTTAAAAACTACAGACTGACACTGAAGTGCTAATTTAAAAACTACAGACTGACACTGAAGTGCACATTTAAAAACTACAGACTGACACTGAAGTGCACATTTAAAAACTACAGACTGACACTGAAGTGCACATTTAAAAACTACAGACTGACACTGAAGTGCACATTTAAAAACTACAGACTGACACTGAAGTGCACATTTAATAACTACAAAGAGGAGAAGAGAAATACTCTCATATAAACTTCACACTATTATGAAATACCAACCTGATAGTCTCAACTCGGGGCTATTTGCAAATGTTCTTTGCTCCTGCAGCTATGCTAATGATGCTGGTTCATTTGATGACAGAGATCTTTAACTCTTATCCATGTGCATTGTCCTGTGAGCTTCTCCGTTCTTATATTTCTGAGCTGCAGAACCTGGATGTATTGGTTTGTGAAGGCAAAAGTCTCCTTTTAGGTACTTTCTCTGTGCATTTGCAGCCTAAGTCATGATAAACTAAACGGACATCCCTGAGAAGAAGAAATCGTTGAACTGTAGCTTTTACAACATCCCTGCCGACAGGGCTCCACTTTTTCCCCTCTCACTGTCAGTGAGGCCTAAGTGTTATGATGAGTTGTTATCAAAAACACCATAAATTTGTTCAGCAGCTGCCACAAAGCCTCACTCCCTACAGATCCTATTTATTTATCTGTCGCCTCTCCAGTTCTCTGAGGGCCAGGAAGGAGGAGCTTTAACGCCACACACCCTCAGTGCTCCCTGTGTGTGCTGTCTTATGCCTGCCCCGCTCGCTGTCTCACTGATGCTTGGAGGAGGAGAAGTAAAAATGAAGGGAGTTGGGGGAGGACAGGGGTGAGAAGGAGATAGGGGGTCAGGGAGTAAAAAGAAAAAAGTGCTACGAAGAGATGAATTCATTGCATATGGATGGAGCACAAGAGACAAGGGATAGAGGGAGAATGGAGAGGAGTTGGGGGCGAGATCCCAAGAGCCGAGGCGTCAAACCAGCTGGCGGTTTCAGTGGAAGGAGACATGGCCTAGATACTTCACTAGGATTCACTGTTAATGACTGCTCAGTGAGGCCAGGGTTTCATTTTGTCAACTAAGCCAGTGTCATCTCCAAAGTGCTGTTTTACACTATGTGACCATGCAGCCAATGTGCATGTGCATGTGGGACGGGGGGCTTACCTTGATTTAAGATTTCCAAACAAATGTTAAAGACTTCGCTTATTTGCATTCAGGGAATTAGGAAAAATGTTTCATCAGTGTGTGTACGCTGTGTACTATCTGTGTAATATTGATTGACAACAGCACGCCATTATTAAACAATTTAAAATAGTTATGTTATTATTTTGTAGGTCTGTTAGTGGTAGATTTCTGATGACTGATGCACTTACTTAGTTTTTACAGTTGTGACCTTCATGCCGTCATGTTTTGTGTGAGACTGTGTCGTGTTTGTTACACACACTGCAGGAAGCCACACGCACTTCAGTGACACTTCATCTTTTAAAAATGTTATTTGTGAAGCTTGAGGTAGTGATTTTCAGTCATTCATTGAGGGAGAAAGTGACATGTTAATAATGCACTTTGCAAAGAGATCCATATTTCAGCTGCATTTAAAAAGGCGCTCAATTTCATTATTGAAAAATAATAAAAAATAATGAACTGTTTCAAATAGCAATTAAGAAGGCTACATGCAATATGAGATAGGACAGTATTTAGCGCTGTTACAGAAATTGTGCTCAATACTGACTGTTTTTGTTTTTATCTTTGGACCAGTCAGCTAGTCAGTGGGTTGAAAGAGGAAGTAAGAATTATGGACAGGTTAAAACAGTTTAAATAGAACACCCTTGTTGAAATTTATCAGCTGGGCTGGCAGCTTATATGGGATGGCTGTGAAATCAGCTGATGTACTTGATGGCCTGCATTTAACTAATGCTATGCTCAGTTAAATCCCACAGTATGCAGTGTGTTTAATAATACTAGGGATGGGCAAGGATTTTCAAATATTCATTCACTTTGTAAAAATTGAAGAGTTCCTTTGAATATTTTCTCATTTTCAAAGTACAATTTGTAATTGTTTTTATCGGCGCCTGGTTGTAATACGGTATTCCCACCAGACGGTGGCTATAGAGCGTCTTAAAGATGTTTGCTAACCGCATTAAGTAACAGAAGAAGAAGAATGCTAACTGCATTAAATAGCAAAAGAAGAAGAAAACATGAGCGACAGTCCCTGTGATTTTCTCTGTTTCTGAATCTCACACTACTACACACGCATTTCCAGAGACTGAGCATGGCTGGAAAATGTAAACACACACGCCACGCCGCGTCACAGAAACACTGACATAAAGATCGAGACAGACGCTGTCAGTGCCCGCTACTAGCAGCACCTCGTCATGCTGCTGGTTAACACGACTGCTACACAAATGGGCTGTTCATGGGACTGTGTGTGTGTGTGTGTGTGTGTGTGTGTGTGTGATTATTCATTTGAATAATCGTTGAATAAATAAATACCACTGATTATCGAATAGCATTTTGGCTTGAAATGCCCATCCCTAAATAATACAGCATCAGCTAAGATGTAGAGGCCCCTTGCTTTGTTGCTTTGAAGGTAATACATGATATCCATCCAAAAAAAGCATGCTGCTCAGTGATTTAGTATTTCTCTACAAAGGTTTGAAAACTATCAATGTTCATTCAAACACCTTCCCTGTCATTTTCTTTGGGTACACTCTATCTCTGTTACCACTCCTCTGTGAGACCATGAGTCCTTTCATCAGCGAGGCAGGCAGCTTGGTCTGAGCCAGGATTGTTTGAGCCATCAGTCTCACATAATGACCTCGTAGAAAGCAAGTGATGTACCCATTGTGATGCCACAGGTGATCAGTAAGCCTTTACTCCAGATTAGGACTTTAAATCTATTCCAACAATTTTATTTCTGTAGGTTTCACCAGGGAGACTAAAAGAAAGACAACCATTTCTTTTCATGGCTTGACAGTTTTCAATGAATGAAACCGATCCAATCCCCCAGAACCTCTTCCTGCTACCTTTTGTTCTGTCTTCTTTAGCTGACTGCAGACAGACAAATCAACATGTTCACACCTGTGGAGAATCCAGAGTGTATCCACATGTCTCTGTAATAAATGGAGTATGTGAACCTGGGTGCGTGCACGTCAGGGAGTGTACGCGTGTGCATGACGGACAGTGTCGGTGCATGTGCGGGGCCCAGATTAAGCTGTCACCCAAGCTGTGAGTGGTCCCAGACAGGCTGATCAATGTGGGGCCAGCTTGCAGATAATGAAGTGGTTAGGTCTCCCCTGATGCCTTTAATTGAACAAGTGTCGCTGACTTGGCCCATCTGGACAAAAAGCATTCTGGGAATTGGGTGTTTTCATGTGGACTGTGGTCTGAGTGGCTGTTAAGGAAGAGTGAGTCAGGAGCCATGTGATCCTGTGAGGAGCTCATGAGACAGTTAAGGGATAACATGTGGGCGGACAAACAGGCAGCATTAATCTTGTGGCTTAATGTGCACAGTCTGCTGTACTGTAAATGTAAGGCCTTTTCTGCATGGCTGCTCCTCAAAGGCGCTGCATTGTGCTTTGTGATACTAAACATTTAGTAAACAGTCTAATCCTTAATTTATGAATTCTCTGATGTGTGAGGCATTCCTTACAACTCCCACACTTTGTCTGGCTGTTGGAAAGATCACATTAAGCAGAGCGAGCGGGGGTCTAATTTTTGGATCCATATTTTCTGGCTTTCTGGTGAAGTTTTAACCTTTACTGTCCCGTTTTTTTTGAATGCATTCTGTCCGTCTCTGACTCTCAGGAACTGTGTAGGTGGAAAGTACTGCTGGCTGTAAAAACTGAGTCCAGACACTTCTTCCTCTCTCATTGAAAGTGCACTTCCCTTACCGTCAGAGCTACAACTTAGAGTCAAAGTGAGTCTCTGAATGTGCTGTGTCCTCAGTTCCCTTAAGATATGAAAATGGAGCAGTGTGTGAAAGCACATTTATTTACATCCTGGAGGACCAAAGGCGAAACCATAAACTGCCTCAGGATATTGCTTCTGCGTGGAGGGATATTTATTATAATCGGGGATCCTTTTTAGTGTGTGTGTTTTACAGTTTAATTCTTACCACTGTCAAAGGTGCTATTGTGAAATCGGAAGGCACTAGAGAGTGCACGCTGAACAATTCACTGCCTTAAGCAAGTTGCCCAGTTGAATAAGATAAGGTCAGAACTGTGCTCCTGATTTAGAGGATATAGAGCAGCTCCCATCTGGACACTGACAAGAGCGGCCCCCCTCTCCTCTCTAAAGATAAGTCAATGAAGAGACCTTCTACCTGCCTTGTTCGCTGTTTCTCCTCTCTGTCAGACACAGCCCCCATACACTATTCATAAACTTGGGCAGAGGGTTGTCTGACCTTTTTGCTGAAATGTTAGGGCAAATTAGTTGTCAGAGTAGTGAACGTGGCAGCCATGCTAAGCCCCAGCTGTATCCCCATATACCTCCACCTGCTTTTTTCCACCTTTCCACAGGGTGCTTGCCCTTTGCAGTGCTGCAGCATTAGCCCCAGTCCCACATCCAGAACTTTTTCTTTCACGTGTCTGTTAAACCCTGCTTATATAACATGAGTTAAAGCTGGGGTTGGTAGTCAGATTTAGATCCACTTTTTGTTATACTGGTTAAAATGATCTTTATGTCCTGATGGTGATCAATACATAATGTGTTTTTAAAAAAGAGGTAAAAAAAAAGCTGCTATCTACAGCCGGAGTAAACCTGGGAAAACACCAACCAATCCCTGCCATCAGGAGCCAAATGATGAAACCAATCAAATCCCGTCCTGCCGTTCTGCCCGCCTCCTGCAGAGCGTACATTTCCTGTTTGTTTGTGTTTTTAATTTTCACTATAAGAATGTTTTGGTGTTTTCTTACCACTGAGTGAGACATGAGTTGACGTAGTGCAAGACACAAACGACGTGCTGAGGACCGGTTTTGAATCAGTCACCATCATATGGTCGTGAATCAGCGGCGCTCGTGCATGAGAGCGGGGGCGTCGTGTTTTAGGAGCTCCGAGGGGAGGGGGGGAGGGGTTAGACGGAGTCCTGAGGAAATGCTACATTCAAATTCATGCTAGTTTTCCGTCACTACCAACCCTAGCTTTAAAGCACGATTTATACCTGATTCTACTCTTCCAACTCCTCAAGGAGAAATATGCTCAGGTACTGGTCAGTACTGGCGCAGTGTTGCCAACTCCTCAGTCAGGAAAGTAGCTATTGGCTGTCTTAAAATTCGCTAAATGATGTCATTATTTAATTTGCATAATCTGAATTGTAATGGACGCTGCAGGAGAGACATGTAATGTTGAGGGAGAGACAAAAAGAGGTTAAAAAACACCCTAAATATGTTTATAACTACACTTAGGAGCCTATTATAAAATTAAGTAAAGCAATTACTTTTTTTAACCATAACATTTTCAAGATGTTTATTGTATACAATCTACATTAACAATCTAAATGGACCAAAATGAGACAGTAGGCGGGATCAGCCAGCGGTGTCTTCATACATGCGTGATACATTTGTAGCCTGAATGCTGAGGGATGAACGCCTCCTTCATAGGGAGGGACTCACAGCAGCGCTCACTAGAAGAGTAAGAACGATACATACTTTTAAGTCAGTCTCCGAAAGGTGTCGTTTTGGAGGAGATTTGAGGGAGGGGGGGAGGGGTTAGACGGAGTCCTGAGGAAATGCTACATTCAAATTCATGCTAGTTTTATGGGACTATCAACCCTAGCTTTAACCATGATTAAACATGTTAAGTATCTTGTTAAATAGCCTGATAAGAGTATATGCTCTTACAAATATTTTCTTTATTTTTGCTGTTTAAATAAAATATAATGTACAATTTAAGAAAATAATCTTTAAATCAACATTTTGTGTCGACTGGTTTGTGGCTTAGCTTGAATTCTAAATTTCATATCCATCAGGAAACTATCCATTATCCTTTTTTTTATAACATACATATAAACACTCAAGCTAAGATATAGCCTCCTTAATGTGCATCCTCTGAGAATACTGGCTTTCATCAGCTCATCAAATGCATCACAACAAAACAGCCGGTCCCTCTCTTTGCTTCTCTTCCAGGTAAACTGCAGGTCAGTCCTTTCAAGCACAAATGAATTTTGAAAAACTCTGTACAGCAGTCTGCTGCTCATCATTTGTGAATCACTGCCCTGATTTAGTCCATACATCACAGATCCTTGAATTACTATCACCCACTTTTACCCTGAATACAGAGCAGTTTATAATGAGCCCAAACGCAAGCAGCACCCTTTTAAAGCAGAGTAAACACTAAGCTGCTGGCCCCCAGAGTCTACGCATATTCATTACCTTATGTAATGGCTTTTTAAAATAAACACCACTGCATTCAGCAAGCATAAGTTATTCTTGAATCCTAATTATTGACTCGAGACTGCTTTCTGTTTACAAGTGACTGCTGGTGCACTTTTTCACAACACTTAGAGTGAAACTTAGTTTCTCAAGAATACGCCACATATTAATGTTTGTTAAAGATTCAGACTTCATAATAACACATTTATACAAGCTCTCTCTGTCTTTATAAAAGGCTTGAGAATAAAGGAGAGAAACATGGCAGTGGATGTGTTAACGGAATATTTTCCGCTGACAGAATTCATGATGACCTTCTCTCGCTGTCTTTCACCAAGACATCCAGAAAGATTTTAGGACAGCTGAGTGTCTGAAGTCTATTTTGAAAACCCCACAGCAATTTAGATGTGGTTTAAAGTGTGAAAGATGAAGAACAAGTAAGTTACATAAGCTTTAGCAACCAGTGTCAGCTTATAATACAGAGCTCTGGAGTGGCAGTAAGTAGGTAAATGAGGAATTAGACAGGCAGTGGGAGTTGGAGTTCATGCAGCTGATGAGGGAAGATGGTCTTTGATACGATTAGAAGAGCTGAATGTGTTTGTCCAAAGGGGGCACTGTCACATTAACGCAGAGAAGGGATCCAAATGTGATTTTTAAGACACTTTGAACAACACAAGTCACATTGAATCAGATCTTATCTAACCAGATTTGGGTCTTCATTTGTGTCCGTAACCCAGATACAAGCCGGATCGTTTGCAATGCACCTCAACGGACAGGTCAGACTCATAGACTGTGTAAATAATGGACGTAGTATCCGTGATGTCACCCATCTGATTCTGAAGCGCTGTTTTGAAGCCAATTGTTGACAGGAGCCATATTGGAAATGTTGAACTCAACCAAACTGCTGTCAAGCTAGTGTGACGTAAAGAGGCGGGCTTTGAACCTCCTCGCCAACAGCTACAGTGTTCCTGCCTGTCAGTCAAGTCAGCTGTGCCTCTCGGAATGGAAAACACGTAATCTTAATATCTTTGAAATTGCCACGTTATGAAAAAAATCACCCCCTGTATAGTGTGTGCCAATCTGGAAATGAGCTATCCAGACTACACTCGTCTTTTGTACCAGACTGTAAACATGTTTATTTTTGCTGTAAATATCATGTTTTATGAATGTGTGTGTGTATGTGGTTTCCGTTACTTCCGGAGCCAGCCTCAAGCGGATCCTCGATGAACTGCAGTTTTTAGAACTTCTGCATTGGACTTATATTTTTAGACCGGAGGTTGCCACTTGGTCAGAATTCATACAATGATGTCACTACTGAGCGACACCCTGCAAATCGGAGCCCCTTACACTCAATAAAAACAAACATGGAGGCCACCACTCCTGCTTTTAACTCAACATACACACACGCTCCCATACTGGTGTCTGCTACCATAACTCCCTAGAATGTAGTATGCAATAAGTACTGCAAACTGCATACAGCGTTTTATTTTAGTATGTAGTATGACTGTTCTGTTCGATCTGTTCTGCAGGATGCTGGGTCAGGCATCACTGGCTTGTGCAAGTGGAAGTATACAACGACCAAGCTGATAGAGAAACTGCTTCTTTAGCATCACTTATTATTTAAAAAGTTAAGAAGTGGTTTATATGGAATTTAATAATTTTCACTGCACCTAAAAACTGAGTTCCCCTCTTTAAAAAAGAAAAAAAAGAAGAAGTGGGATGTTGGCGCTGTGCATTGTGGGAAACAGTATGCAAGGGAGACTGGTCCGATGCACACTAAGACATTTACCTGGATCAGTACGACATCCGGGGAGTTTTGAAATACTGCAGATTTTGCTTGTTCACATACTACACCCTGAATTTTGGCCAAATCAGTACATACTGTATAGTAGGCGGTTTCAAAAACAGCCTTTGTCTTCTCTTCATCCTCCTTATCATCCGCACATAAATTTGCATGCTCTCCTGCACATGAATATCATGAAGAAACCATGAACCATACTTGCTTTAGTGGCCGCATTCAACAAACACCATGCTGCATGTAATTGTTGCTCTTTTGGGCATGCGCCAGTTCAGGACCATGGCCAGTTCACACAGGACTCTGATACAGGCTACGTTTAGAAAGTGATGTGAACAGCCATACAAAGAAATCAGAACAAGAGCAAGCAGTCTGAACTGAGCATTTAGACCTACAATGTGAACATAGATCTTTGCAACACAAAACATAGCCACATGGAAGCTTTACGTTGATCAACCTGAATCTTTTTTATATTAATTTTACATAAAAATTGCTCCACGGTGTGTGTTGAAGTCGTTTTTTTGCTTCATGTGCATAAGCTATTATAAGTGATAAACTGATAAAAGTGTACAATAACCTCACAGAAGACCCTACCACTTGTTTTTAATAGCTTTTCACACTCAAAAGACTGATTCAATGAAACCCATCAGCTCATAAACAACCATGTGATCCCTCTTTGTTTTTATGTGATTGAAAACATTCCCCTTATTTCCCTCTCCTCGCCAATTTGTCCTCCGCCTGAACTTGTTTTATCTTGTATTTGAGGGCTAAAACTCATCCCCTCTCCCATAGGCCCCTTGCCTTTACTTCCTGACCTTAGCCTGACACTGATCCCGCCGTTTGAAGACAAGCGGAGATCAAGTGTGGATCAAGGGGTTAGTCACTCTGCTGTTACAGGTTTTTTTTTATTCCCTCACTGTCTGTGGTTTGTGTTTGTCTGTGCTCTGTGGGTCGATGAGTCCTGCATGCTAAACTCACGCTGTAATTGGGTGTGTGCCTGTTTGCAGCCGGCTCCAGCTCATCATCCAGCTTGAGAGGAAATCTATGGCAGGGTGATAAACATATTGCTAAGTAAGGGGATTGTAGGCCTGTGAGTGTCATTGTGCCCAGCACTGTGTACACAGGATGACAGTGCTGCATACAGACAAACACACGCACTCCTGTCATCTGAGGTCAGCTTTTTTTTTCTTTTTATACCACTGTGTCCGCCTGTAGCAGCATTACGCATGAAGGAAAACAGACTATTCTTATTGGTCCCTTTTTAGGGATAAGGACTTTATCTTTATTCCCCATGCACTGATATACCACTAAGTGTTTCCTCCAGTCCAAAATGTATAGTTCATTCCTGACTGAAGCTCCAAGGGCCTGGCAAATCATGTCTGTCCTTGCAGAGGACATGACACTGAAGCCTTCATTTTAAACATCGTACATGTAATATGTTTGAGCCCTGATGTACTGTGAGCACAATGCAGGGCTGTGCTGACTGGTTGTTTGAATGTTGTCTGAGAGGGGGAGGGTACAGTCCAGTCCAGTGCAAACAGATGCAGAGGTTGAAAAACACCAAAACAAACATGGCGAGCGCTCCAGAAGTAACTGCAGCAGTTAACTACACATATGATCCAGGATCTGACCCCTAATAGAACGGGGCAGTGTTGCAGCCATAGTTAGTCAAGTGGTATGATGGTCAGCCCTTGTTGTTGAAGCAGTCAGATGTCGAGTTGTTGGCACAAAGAAATTAGCACCGACTAATAGCTGGCATGCTGCTACCACTGTCCTCTAGTGCAAGGACACATTATAGACACCTGTGCTGGTTTTTGAAACCAGCTATAGAGAAGTTGGAGTGTCTGGCTCTAACCTTTAAAATCTTGACCCTGCAACACAGAAACAATGCAGAGGCTTTTTTGGCTTTCACATTCTCAGGGATGCCAGGCTGGACGATGACTAAGGTATAGATGTGTAGGCAAGGGAAGTGAGTTGTTCATTATATGGGCACTTTAAATTGACAGAGTTGAACTCTAATGTTGGGATGAGAGTATATAAGAGGATGTGGACATCTCAGCTGAGCAAAGAATACATTATTGACATGTATGCAAGGCTCCTCAAATGAGGGAATATTTGTCTTGAACACCACCAACTACAATAAGCATGAGCTGCAACAGTCTTAAGATAAGATGGGTATTGAAATGACCCACAGTCCACTGAAGGGGGCATGATATTAAAGGTTCATATCTAAGATTATTGACAAACATTATAGTTCTTCTTAAATTCAAATAACTCAAATTTTGGGAGAGAAAAGTATCAACATATTTTTGTATTCAGAGCTCAGCACTGTGTAGGCGATAACGAAACAAGCAGGCAAACTCGCCCATGTTTACTCACCTACCAATCAGCTACAGTCCCTACATAACAACCTGTCTGCCCTGACTGTTTACTGAAGGCCATGATTAAGTGCCATGATATAAAGTACCAACATCCATTTCATCCATATTTGATGAGTGAATGTCACCCTCCTCATCACACACAACAGGGGGAAGCTGTAATCAACATTCACACACACACTGTGAACAATTATTTACCCAGATAATAGCTGTGTTTATGCAAGCACAGAAAAGGTTGATTTTTTTTTTTTCTCACCTCCATGTTTTCTTTCTTTCTATGTAAAGAGAACTCTGATTAGGTAATAGCATGATTGATTTCCTGTCGTTATTATTGTTTGGTTGTTCAGGCCGCAACCTGATCTGTGAACTAATGCTATTAACCCCCTCACTGAAGAGAAACACTCGTCGTCTCCAGGACAACAGCACCAGAATAAACTCATCAACAAAGCGCCCTGAACGCTGTGATTTGACCGTGCTAAAGACGGGTTGTAATAATTGATCGATGTTTGTATGCACTCTGCTCACATATTGACTCTGCGGAGGGTTAGATCAGAGCTGGACTGAGCTGTGTTACGCTCAATTTCAGAGTCACCCTGTAAACCTCAGATTTTATGAGCTAGACCCCATTTCTGCAGGGCAGCACCACATTAAAGAGAATGTGGATCCACAAATGGGGTCAGCAGAGCAGGCTGTTCCGTTAAGGGCATAGGAATCATCGCGTCTGACTTCTTCCTGTTACAAATGCCATGCAAAGATTAGCAGGAAGAAATGGAGACTGGTAATTATAAATACACTAACTGGGTGAACAATTTTTTTCATAACACTAAGCTTAAAGTATGCTGTATAGCTGAATAGAGTAAAAACTGACAACATGAAATAGCTAAACTGTAATGGGGATTTCGGTTCCTTTGTGTTCCACTGCTTGAGACGCCCCGCCTTCTGCTTTCTCACCAAGATACCAGGGCCTGTTTGCACATCCAGCTGTTAGCGATGAAAATGGGGGTTTGTACTAATGGTGAAAAAGAAAATCAATTAGCGGTATGCATGATCCAGGTTAACACCCCAACAAAGCATTACATTTAATGGAGGTAGACCCCACCATTACAGGTGCTAACAGCAGGATTACCACACCTGTTAGGCTGTTTAAAGGATGGAGGACATCGTGCTTATGGGTTACCATTTAAGATGAAATATACGAAGACAATGGATATTTAGGGATCGAACGAATCTTTTGGAAAAGTATGACAATGTTGAAATATACAGCAAATTTAGATTTAGGAGACGCGATATAATTCATAGGTAACCTACCAGCAACACCGTGAAGTGAATCCTTCCCAAACAACTCCGTTAACAAGTCCTCATCTTTCAATGGAGGGACAGGTGGTCCTCCACCTGGACCACGTTGGTGGTGGTGCTTGTTGTGCAAAGCCACTTTCATGTTTCTTACTTTATGTTGTAGGTCTTCTACTGAGCGCGCTCAGAAACACAACACACATTTACCCAGTTCAAGATCTGAAGCCAGACTTTCCCTATCTCCTTGTTTGTTATCTTTGAGGATTGACTTGCTGATAACAGCTGTTTGTTCATTCTATATTCCTCTAATCAAATCTCCATTTCTTCTTGATCTCCTCTCAGTCACACCGGTACTGCTGGCCATGTTTATTGTTGTTTATGTGAAGTATGCATGTGCAATTCAAATTTGTTTGGTAGGGGTTTTCCAGGAAATTCCCTGGACATGTGACGATTTGCACCAGCCTCGCTTTCATGGCACAATTTGTTAATTAGCCAAGTCGTGCATGCGGCTTACGCTACAGCCAAATAGGCCGTTCCATAACGGTATGTTAAGACTAATGGTAGTGTTTGTGTAATGGCTGGATGTGCATACGGGCCCTGCTCCTTTTGTGTTTTACATTGTTATGTCTAGGCCTCTTAAACCTCCCGCCTGGTTACACAACCCTGTCCTGGTGCCGATACCTGCAGCAGACACAAGGGTGTGAAACATACCTTACCTTAAATATTTAGGTTTTCCCCATGTCTGGGGTTTTTCTTTATTCTGACCACTCGTGTTTTGATTGACCTTTTCTTTGCAGAAAAAATTAAAAACCTTGTCGGCCGGTAGAAGTCTCTATTTCATTCCTCACCAGTAGCAGAAAACTTCCACAAGTTAAACAAAAACTGCTTGTTTGACTGTTATATCTTTGACTTTAACTCTGTCAGCTTTCGCTAAACACACCCATTAAACTGAAACCTGAGAGTAAGGCATTTCTTTTAACCCGCTGCTTTCAGTCTTTTAATAGTGGTTATCTGCAGACACATTGTCAGGTCTGACACTTACATTTCCAAGGTCATAGTTTTCTGAGAAGGAGAGTACCTTGAGGAAATCATTGAATATTACTAAGTTCACTTGCGCTGTGCATATTCCCCCCTCAGGAATGATGAGGACAGACACAGCTTGCAGAAGAAACACAAACCTGCAGCAGCCAAGATAAACTTGGCCTGTTATCATGATAATCGCAGAATATACATTATTTAGCAGCAGCTAATAAGAGCTGCTGTCTACAGTGTTTGCCGTCCCGGCTGGTGAGAGACGTTTTTAGCTTCAGTCATTATGTAAAGATGGATGATCCTCCTGACGTACAAAGGTATTGCCAAATGATGACTACAATGGGCGCTGACATCTTTGGCATTTTTAAGCCGGCAGGGATCAATTCCAATGTCAATATGTGGTGCAGCTATTCTCCAGCTTATGATGACCCATCATTTGTTGAAATATTCCTTAAAAAGCATCACACACATCTGTGATTCACTTGATTTCTCTTTCTTTCATTAGTTTTTATTTGTTCTATCTTTTTTGTATGTGTGTGTACTTTTCAAAAGAAGAAGCTGTGATTCTCTTGATTCAGCTTGTAACAGTAGTCTTCTCTCAGCCCACCATGACAGGTCTCTCCTGGTGTTAGGTTTTAAAAGTGACCCTGTAAACTGGAGACCTTCAGCTGAACGTGTCAGTGTTTGTGGAGTTTACACAGCTGTTGAAACACAGAGGGAGTTCCTGGGAATGCAAACTAGTTTAGTTTTTATTAAGATTTCAAAATATCCCCATCAGATATTTAATGATGGTCTAAAGACGTTTATGAGGGATGCATCCGGCTGAAAGTCTCCAGTTAACAGGGTCGCTGTTTAAACCAAAACACCGGCCGATCTCTGCCACGTCTTTTTTAGTTCAAAAGGATTTTAAAGCCGTGTCGAAACGTCTTTGCTACTCACGCTTATCTCCTCTCACGTGTTGATTCAGTGAATCCATCTGTGATGAAATATAGCACCATCTAAAACAGCACCAGCTGAGTCTCTTCATGCTAACAGGCTAACTGTTGTGTTGCTCATAATGATACCTGCCTGTCCGTCTGCTTCTATGGTGTCATCTATGATGAATGACATTCATCTTTGTGTTACTGCCCTCTACTGGTCTGGTGGTGTAGTGCATTTACTTTTTTCTCTCCATACGTCAATTGCCTGATTTGCACAATCTACCCGGGACTTCAGCCCGCGGTCGAAACGCAGACAGGGTAAAGCAGTTCTGGGGGCTAAAAGACCCTGAAACTCTTGGTCAAATGCACCTAAAGACTTAAACACGTTTAATGCGTTCACACAATGTTACACATCCACCACTCTATTTGTCATTCCCCATTTTGCTCTTTCCCATTATTCCCTCGCACTTGTTTCATGCTTGCCTGTTTATTGGAAGCTATGACAGTATTGACTGATGCAGGTCCAACCAATGTATGACAGGGAGACACATGCCCACTCTGGGCCTCTTGCCCTTCAGGCCCTCATCTTGCCAACCTGTTTTCATTTCCAGCACACAGGCAGGTGGATAAAATGAATGATCAGAGTTGATTTTTTTTCTTTTTTTTTCCTCCTTTTTCAGTGTTTGGACTGCGTCTACACATGTGCCTCTCTTACCAACTTCTGAAACCAGGTGCTGGAGAACGTGTCTTTGCCAGTGACATCTGTTTTAATTGGCAGAATAAGAAGATAAGACTCAAAGAAAGAAGCCATGTCAAACTTTTTTATGCTATGAAGTATTGCTAGTGTAATTAATTAGCCTAAAATAACTTGCTAAAAGTCTGCTTTCTCAGAACTGCTCAGTCATTATTTTGCCAAAACCCTGTTGAGTCTTGTTCCCAGAATCATCAATCAGTGTTTAAAAAGAAACAGCAAGGACTCATTGTGCTAGTACTCCACTTAAAGGTGGCATGGAGTTTCTTGTTATTGCACACTTTGTGATTATAAAAAGAGGTGTGACGTCTTCTATCAGCATTGGCAGGAATTAATAAAGCTTTTTATTGAAGTAGCGGAAGTTAGTCCACTAAACAATCCCAAATACCCCAAGGAGACCAATTTACCTGATATTTACGGCCACAGAAGTCTTTATGGGAGACAAAGGACACCCACAATGGAATATCTTGTTTTGGTTATTTCCCTGTTTAATTATTGTCACCAATTGGGACCTCAACAGGGCTGCCCTGCTTCTCTTCCTGTTTTTTTAAGACATTATTCTATAATAATCATGTGTTATTAGAGGCCATTAGTGTTCTCCTTAGTGAACTATGCACTTCATATCCACAGCTGCTAAATTCCTGTCAGGGCTTCTTCCCCCAGGCAGCACAGATTAGCACATCTCGGAAGCTAAATCTCAAAAGGAACAGGTGCACTGTTTATTCCACTCATAAAGCAGGTCTAATTTTGCGATTCAACCCTTCTTCTCCAATGGAAAGTGAATGAATGTCCTGAAAGGTAATAAGCGTCTCAGTTCTGCAGCAGGAACCACAGCACACTGATGAGTAGTCCTCTTTGAGCCGGTATTGGCTACATCTCATCTTTGAAATGCCTGCCTGTGACTGAAGCACCTTGTTGGCTCTGCTTTCTCTCAGGGTAGGATCTCATGGGTGAAAGGATCACTTAAATAACAAGCATAAATCTCAGCTGCCACAGTCTTATTGTAGAGTGTCACCGGACCCAAAGCTGGCTGAGAGCAGCTTGTGCACAACGTCTGTTGGCGGAATGCGTAAACTATGCTGGGACCAGATCTCGTAGGGTCATTAGCCTCTCTGTCTCTGTCAGCGGATGGAGTCGCTCCTGTGTTGGAGCTGTTCACACTGAGTTCTGACTTGAACACATCCACAAAGCTCAGTGCCGCCCTTATTAAGTGTACTGTTTCTTAAAGACCTGAGTTACCAAACGCCTCAAACACAAAGTTGTTCTTTTGAATTATGAAGCAGCTTTGTGTTGGAGGGAGGCCGTATCAGTTTCAAAGAGTCTTTTGTGAGTCTTTCGGGTAGATGCTTCATTGCTTTTGGTTTATTTCTGCTTGTGTACTTTCCATTATAGTGTGAATGGACTTGTATGCTAAAAGGTAAGAAAAATACACATGGAAACAAGTCATTCAGAATATATTTGTGAGCATGTGATTCACTCAAACCTGCATTCTGCATACAACAAAGTTAATACACAGCAGAGATGGTTTTAGTAAATAAGGAGAGACTTATTTGATGAAATACACATATTCCCATTTACTCCATGCAGTAACACACAATCAAAGTTTTTTTCTCATGTACGATACAAAGAAACAGTAATATAAGGTCAAGAACACAGAGAAACACATAGCTTAACACATAGTCATGAACCTGGCAAAACTTTTATGTTTGTCATTTGTTATTTTTCGACTGCACCTAGTAGCCAATCAAAATTGAGCAGAGGTTTGGGCTAATGAGGCCACTCCCTCAGAGTCAACAACTGGAATTATAAATCCAGAGGACCCAGTGTTGACGCATATCTTTTCAGCTGGATATCTGCACTTTTTGCAGTTTGAACAAAGGATGTTTTTACCTATCCTCTTTAGAAGACAATATATTGGGAGGCTGCAAGCTGAACTGCAGATGTCTGCTCACACCCTTATGAGGTCATGATTCTTGCAATGTACATTTTTTGAGAATTTTTGACGAGGAGCCAAATCATCTCAGGAGTCATGGATTTAGAACACATGTATCTGGTTTTGTAAATCTCCTGTGAAGAGTTGTTTAGCTTGTTGGGAAACAGACTTTATACTGGTACCTCAGGACAAAAGAAAGTAAGACCAACTTGGACAAGACTGGTTATTCCTGGGGTGCACCATTAGCCTAGTGGTCTAAGTGTGTGCCCCACATACAGAGGCTATAGCCCTCGTCACAGAGGTCACAGGTTCGATTCTGGCCTCAACCATTTACTGCATGTCATCCCCCACTCTCTGCTCCCCACATTTCCTGGCTCTCTTCAGCTGTCCTGTCCATTAAAGGCGAAAATGCCCCAAAATATATTTTTATAAAAAAAGACCAGTTATTCCAATAAAGTCATTTTAATGCCTGTAACCTCTGCTGCAGGTCAAGTGTCAGACAGCGTGAGTTCCAGTACGCTCCAGAAACAGACTTTGTTTTACCTTTTCCACAGCAAAGTTTTAAAGTAAGTGACATGTTTGACAGCTAAACAACAGGAAGATTAGATCTCTCATCTGAAATCTTGACTTAAATTTGTCCAGGACAAGATCAGGAAAGAGATTAGAGACATTTTCAGATGCCAGAATCATCGTAAAATTCTGAAATGAAGTAGTTTCAAGAAGATGCTCTTCTGTTGGGTTTCAGGAGCAACAAGTCAGCAGAGTAATATTTATTATCCTGTTGGATATTCCCATAAATGACAGAGATATGACTCCAAACACTGGGAAATAATCTGTCCATAGTAAACAAGCCAGCAGGAGGCTTACTGGAATTAAAAAGTGAGTCACTTAAAACTAATTGAGGATTTTTGTTGTTGTTTATATTACAAAAAGAAAGGATGGGGTCTTTTAAACAGCTGATCCTGATTAGATTGTGAAATTCTGATACGTGTGCAGCACCAGTTTAAAGAAAGAGCTATGATGTAATCTTAATATGCTTAGATAGTCTGGAACAGAACCAGCTGATAGAAACCACGAGATCTGGGTGTGTTCTCCGCTGTCTCATTACTTACAAGCCGGTGTATTCCCCTCCATCGCATTCATCCCAAACCCCATAGCTCATAAAAACAAAGACAGAAGTTGACGTCAGAGAGAGGGGGAAACCGCAAGATGAGACATTTTTAGGTTGAAGAGGAAGACGGTGGAGTACAAAGAACCACAACTCGGCTTCCCTTCCGCTCATTCATTCAGCGCTCTGAACAGAAAACCCCATTGGTGCTTTTAATAAAAAGAGGCATCACTCAAAACCAGGCAATGACACATTCTCCCTCCCTTCTATGTGTTCATCTTCTTTTTTTCTGGTCCCTGCTTGCACTATTCCCTCTGTCTTACTGCATCTCTTCCTCTCCTTTCTCTCTCCATGAAATGACATCAGGCACCCAATAAATATTTCATGACATTTCTTTACCCCCTCGCAAATAATGGATGCTATAAAAATCATAAGTACATCTCTCTTCATCCTGGAGGCAGACGTGGGTGTGTGCATGTTCAGATGTACCCACAGTACAGTACATTCATTACGTCGAGGAGAAACTTGCTTCTGCCATCAAGGACGTTGTTTGGAAGGTTCATGCATGGAGCAGCAGAGTTCACCAACTTCATATCAGGACATGAGAACGTAAATGCATCTATTTTGGTTTTCCTATCTTTGTTTGTCGCGGGTTTCACACACCAAATACACACCAAATATACCCATATCAAACTCTGGCTCACACACACACACACATGAACACACACACAGGCTCGCTCTCTCGCTCTGTCCTATTTCTTTTATCACACCCCTGACTGTGTGGCCCCAAGCTCACCACATAAGAAATGAATTGGTTGATATGCGCAGTGACAGAAATCCAATAGTGCTCATACATACTGCTAACACTTCACTGGAGGTGTAGTCTGAGGAACCATAATGCATTCTAATGTAATATAACAGAGTCAAATAAGATACTGCATGAATCTGGTGTAACTCTGATAAGATGTTACACTGCTGGGTCATTCAAAGAACTGAACTCCTTCAAGTTTTAGAGTTTTGTAACACGGCTAACTACGTCACAGTGTTCCTGAAATGTTCTCACACACAGATTTAAAATGTGCTGAGTCCATGTATGTAACTTTTAAGTAGCTCTGCAACCACAACTCAGCTTTAAATAGATTTTTTTATTGATTACTGGAACTTGCCGCTAACTGCATTAGCATTCACTTGCACTCTGCTTAATTTTCAATACGTTGCATTTCTGCAGCCCCCAAGGCATGTTTTGTTCCTTGTATTTTAACGCTAAATCACAGAAGCATGGCCCTGACTCAAATACAGATGTCGATTTCTTGCCTGACTCTAATCTGGAAGGGGAAGGAATCATCTTGAATCATTTCTTTTATGTTTAGGTATTCCATGCAGCCGTTCTGCTCATCAAAAATCCAGGAAATTGGGCACGGATGTGAGTCATCTGAAAAAATGAAACATCCAAGAGCTTTTGGTTCCCAAATTAGCCAGGCTTCATTCAAGGGTGATGCTGGCCAGCTTGAAGTTTTTCCTTTGCTTCATTTCCCTTTATTTAACGGAAGGCAGAGAAAAGACAACAATTATGAAGGGCTACGCAAGATCCTTATATAAACACGCTGTTGGCTTCCTCCCCTTGTTCTCTGCTTTGACAGCAGCTCACTTTGAGCAATGTGTTGTGTTGTTTTATCGTCTCCATGCGTTTCAGTGAACTTTGATTTCCTTGAAAGGAAGAAGAGCTTTCTAAAGATTCTCCCAGCTGCAGTGAAGTGTGTGGTGTAATGGCAAGTCAGAACTCAGGAGCTATTATCGGCCATTAAGACCCATTTAAGATGTTCTTCAAATGTGTCATCATCGGCACCTGAGCGATGACTACCATGACTCTCAGACGACTTCTGTAACAACTGATCAGGAAATGATGGCAGCGTGCTTCAGTCCGATATAACCAGGATAAAGACACTTAGAACAATTACTTCCAGAGCTGTCCTTATTATTAAAAAACGACAGCTAATGCAGGTAATTAAGGGTGGTATTTGGAGGGTAACAAAATCTGATACAGCACCTGTTAGCTTGCCCATAATGAGGTTTAAAGATACAGATATTGTGAGATAATTGATGAATTGGAATACTATCATCAACGCTACGCCGTGATTTCTGGTTCACTTAAAATTTGAATGTCCCGTTCACACCAGACGCGAACAATCATGCGAATGACTCGCTCAATTGGCGCGTCGAAATCACGTGTACAAGAGTGCTCAAGATGCGAATGTTCACGAGAGGGAGGGGGGTTCCCAGGCCACACTAGTCAGTTGTTATCAAACAAGGTTGAAGGTTGAGCTAAAGGGGCAGAGCTAACGCCCTACTACAACCGATAGCAGGATTCAAGTGACAGACAAAGTTTTTCACAACTCACCAGATAATTCTGCTCACTCTGTCCTCACAGTGAGCTCCTGTTTATTCCTGATCCCATAAAAACAGGTAGAGTCACAGAGTTTGGGGAAGCTGCACAGAGATAGAATCAATGTGTTGCATATATTCCAGATGAGTGAATCTCCGCTTGTCCATACGTCACACCTCACGTCACCGGGTGATCTGATTGGCTATTGCCCAGCGATAGATTCGCTGAAGTTCAGATATTTCAACTCTTGCCAATCGTTCACATGCATGAATTTGCGTCATTCGTGCTGCCCAATTGTGCGATCCAAGGAACCAGACCACTCCTCTGGTTTATTCGCGTCTCTGCATTGACTTTACATTACCTTAATTGGTAACACTTTACAATAAGGGTCCCTTAATTAGCGTTAGTTAATGCATTATTAAGCATTAATTAACAGTTTAATAATAGTTTAATAATCGTTATAATGTATTACCTAACATTAACTAACACATTAGTTAATGCATTAATAAGCAGTTAATTAATGTCTACTGCTCAGAGTTAATTAATACATTATTAAGCATTAATAAAAGTTACAAAACTTAATTAGTTAACCATTAGTGAATGCTTTCTGGACCCTTATTGTAAAGTGTAACACATGCATCACCTAAGTAACACATTATAAATGCTAAACTGCCTCATAAGCATTACTTAACCATAATTAACTATTAGTGAATGCTTTTTGGACCCTTATTGTAAAGTGTAACACATGTATCCCTTAGGTAACACATACGCTGAAGCAAAATGAGTTGAAATGTAGTTGAAGCAACACATATAAAGAATTTAACACATTTTATTTAGAATAAAACAGATAATCACAGATAACATCTCAACTGGCACAGAGAAGTACGGTGGCCCTGAGAGCTCACAGCACTGCAACTTAAGAAAACACATGCAAAAAGACAAAAGACAAGCAAATTAAGAAAACATCTTCATCAATTTGACAACACATGCGCAGCATTTAGAAGACGCGATGCAAAGATCACAACACAATACATTAGAAAAACGTGCTGCAAATAGACAGCAACACAACAAGAAGTGTTTCCAGAGGACACTTAAAAGTGATGCACACGCTTATGCTTATGCTGATGCTTATGAGGCAGTTTAGCATTTATAATGTGTTACTTAAGTGATGCATGTGTTACACTTTACAATAAGGGTCCAGAAAGCATTCACTAATGGTTAACTAATTAAGTTTTGTAACTTTTATTAATGCTTAATAATGTATTAATTAACTCTGAGCAGTGGACATTAATTAACTGCTTATTAATGCACTAACTAATGTGTTAGTTAATGTTAGGTAATACGTTGTAACGATTATTAAACTATTATTAAACTGTTAATTAATGCTTAATAATGCATTAACTAATGCTAATTAAGGGACCCTTATTGTAAAGTGTTACCAATTAATTTGTGCAAATAGTTGTATTCACGTTTGGTGTGAACGCCCCATTACTGTCCTTCAGAGGTACAGTGCTGAAACAATGTCATCGATGCTACAGCGTGGAGTCATGAAGAATAAGATGATGGGATGTTTCAAATTGGGGGGAATCTTTTTGGTGAACGTTAAAATATCTTTATTAGGTTCCAGTGATACTGAAATCGTGTTGAACAAGTTTGTGTGACTATATATTGCCTGGGTCGATATTTAACCCCACCCCTGCAGGTTACCATTGAAAACATTCACCTGAATTAAGTTCATGTAGAACTATAGCTCTCTTTGTAAACCCTGAGGCTCTGAAACTCTTCCTATCTGTGCCAAAAAATTGAAACAACATCACGCTTTTGCTCACGGTGCAAAAGATCTGAAACTGAACAGAAGGCGAAATGATGAGCTCTACCAGATAACTTATTTACACCATTAGACACCTCTTTGAGTCGGAGTTTGGTTAGAATTACGATTCATGAAGTGACCTCGTCTTTCAATCTCCTAACCCCACTCATACTTTCCTGTGAAGTCAGGTTTACCACATAAAACAGCAAACTGAAAACACAGTTAACTGTATCCACCTTATTCTCTGACCCCCTGCTGTAGGAATGATTACACATTCTGTGATATTGTGGAAGTAGTAGCATTGTCTCTACAGTTTAGAACGTCATGTCAAGGCCATATATGACGCAGTGTGCAGGCAGCTTCAACGGAAAAACTGTTTGAAGTACATCTATCTTTGTGTCGACGAAGCCTCAGCAACACATTACAACAATTAAGTTACATCTGTGATGTCTGTGGGCTGTGTTATAACACCTAGGTGAGCTTCATGTGAATACACCTTATTACTCTGTAAATACTGATATGCCTCAGAGCTTCACAGGTTGTTCCTTGCTGTGCCGTCTGTAGCTAATAAAGTGGGTAAAAATGCCTGTGTGCATTATTGGAGGCCATTTCTTCATCCCTCCATAGTAGAGACAGAGGGGTGATCACATTATCCTGTTTGAGTTGTAACAGATGATGTACTCATCTTTAAGCACTGCAATAATAAGGATAAGCAGTGAAAGGACGCACAGGAAGTAATGTTCATAATTTAGTAAAGGTATCACAGGAGGTTGGAACAAGGGGGGTACATAATCAATAAATATTCGGTTTTCAAGTCGTTTTTCTGTATTACTGGAAACAGGTTTTCTGTTTATTCATTGTTTGAGAAATGTGTGTTACTGTAAGACGCAAGGTTATTATAGTTTTGCATTTTTCATTAGTTTTTATTTTTATTTCGTTTTGACTTTCTGTTTTCAATTTCAGTTTAGTTTTAATTAGTTTTTGAAGCGGGTTTGCTAGTTTTAGTTTAGTTTCTATTTTTTGAAAATGCTTAGTTTTAGTTTAGTTTTTATTAGTTTCAGTTTTAGTTTTAGTCTTTTTTGCCTGTGTGCCTGGCCGGGGGTTAGCTAGTCTGTTTCAGGGTAAGGGGGCTGGGCGCTCTCTCTTGCCTTGACAAGGAATGCTAGGTTAGCCGTCTTGTGTGAGCTTTTCAAATGGACTTTAAGATTAGTGGGATTTTCCTGCTTGAGAAATGGTCCACATATTTTATCACCTTCCATTGCAAGGCACTTTACTCCTATCAGAGACAGTCATATTCAAAGTAATCCCAAATGGGGCTCGGCCGCTTTCTCCTGACTTTCGCTGCCATTAACGCTCTGCAGGCAAACTGTGGACGCGTGCCTGCTTGTGCGAATGAGCCAAATGAAGTGAAACTGGCAGAAAACTAACAAAAAATTCATATCCTAAAAAAATAGGGAATACTGGTGGATACTCTGTAGGATAGTACTCTCCCTGGGGTGTCGGTCAGAACACACTGGACAGGAGACAGAAGGGAGCTTTAACCGTTTAGTGAATATTCTCCTTACAGCACAACAGTACAGCAGACCCAATGAGGCCACAGAGGCCAACACATCAAATAAATACACAAACATAAGGGTGATGGTCACAATACGGACACTTAAGCTAGCATTACTGACCCTCTATAGTGTTAAATAATATTGTGATTCACTGATACATCCTTAACAATAAAATAAGCAATAAACAATAATCATTGATACTGATACAGAGATAATGATTCAGATGCTGCCACTACAAGTATACTAATAATCATATCACTCTAATACCACTGCCACCAATTAACCATTAACACTTCTAATGATAAATGAACAGAACAGGATCATATGGGTGATTAATAATATGAGATGACGCATGCCCTCATGGCGTCTATTGGCTCTCTCTGGAGTTTTAACACACGTGAATGCCTATGGACTGGAAAAGTCAGTTCTCCGTCTCATTATACTTACTTGTTGGGCATTCACACAGGAACGGTTATAAACAGGGCAGCTAGTCGGAGCGAGAGAGTTCGTCTCTAATAATCCTGCAGTTCTGCCTCGCTGTGAGTGCGCGCGCCCGTCAGCTGCAGGCTCCGTTCGGCGCGCTCCCGCGCAGATGCAGAGAGCAGAAAGCAGAGACGTCCACCCGATCAGTCTCAAACTTTATTACATATCCACTCAAAATACTGAGTTTAAGACGAAAACTAAAGACATGTTCTCTATCATTTTAGTTTATTTTAGTTAGTTTTGTAAACTCACAATACAGTTACAGTTAGTTTTAGTTTTTTTGTGAAGCCTCGTTTTTATTTTTATTTCAGTTAACGAAAATGTTTTTTCACCTCTCGTTTTCGTTATTTCGTTAGTTTTTCGTTAACTATAATAACCTTGGTAAGAAGTAGTGACCAAAGACTGTATAAATAATGGACGTAGTATCCATGATGTCACCCATCTGTTTCTGAAGTGCTGTTTTGAGGCCAATCGTCAGCGGCAGCCATATTGGAAATGCTGAACTGAACTTTCAAGCTAGTGTGAGGTAAAGAGGCAGAGTTTGAGCCTCCACGCCAACAGCTATGTGTTCCCACCTGTCAATCAAGTCAGTCATGTCCTTATTTGGGCAAAACTTGTAATCTTAATATCTTCTGAACTGTGCTAAGTAGACCGAAGCCGCTTTTTGAACCAGGTTGTAAACATTTTTATTTCTGCTGTAAAGATCGTCTTTTTTGAATAGGTGTGGATGTGGTTTCCTGTGTTTCTGCAGCCAGCCTCAAGCGGATTCTCAATGAAGTGCAGTTTATAACACTTCCATTTGGGCTTCATATTTTAAGACCGGAGGTTGCCGCTTGGTTGTGCCTTAATGCCGAATCAGACTATGCAATATTTTTGTCTATTGCAATGGTGCTCAAATGTGCAGTCTGTCCTCGGCATGAGTGCACGTCAACACACACTTATTTAGCCAAATACAGGCCTTGCTATGAATGTAATAGAGGTGAGCTCTGCACAGAAATAACGCAACTTTAATGCAAAATAGTGATTATGAAAGGAGAAAAAAGACAACAGATAAGATCATGGATCAGTTTTGGCTCCAAGTTTAGTCCCATACAAACATTGAATACTCTTGATAGCAGTTAATTAGCATCGATTGATATCTTTTCATTGTTTCTTATGGAGTCATAATTACATTTGTATTAAATGGGCTTAACGACATCCCAAATTTGAGTAAAATAACACAAGTCATGTGATACTTAATCTCAGTGAACAACATTATCATCATTAAAGGTTAGTACAACACTGAAAGACCTGACCGCCAATCTGAGTGTGAGCAAACACGTTCATTCTGATGAACTTCCATGCACTCCAGACGTCAGGTGAGTTTTACATTAGGTTAATCATGTTTTAAAAAAGTGTTTATAAATGTTTAGCCAATTTTTCAGGACAAATTAGGTTTGAAACTTTTCAAAGAAACGAACACTTGAGGGCTATTAAAGCATTTATTCCAAGTGTCTCTCCATTTCCTCTTCTCTCACTGGCCAATCAATGGCTAATGGACACTAATACAAAGAACAGAGCAAATCTCACACACCATGAGTGCCCAATCAGCCTGTGCTTTTCAAATAAAATCCACCTCAGTCTGAGGTCGCTGATGGCGGCATTTGGACTGATTAGGGCAATTATTCCTCCCATATTACCTTTCCTTATACATGTCCAGTCCTCTTATGCTGATGGAGTAATTCAGAGTCATTCATATGTAGACAACCTACAGATTACATCTCACAAAAGACAGTCCACTAAAAGCCCACATATCCATTTTGATTTCAAAGATGTGAATATGCATTGTGTGGCTGCAATCAGCCCACACTTAGTCTTTGAATAAAGAAATCACATCCTTGGCAAATGAATTCATGTATTCCCTATTGTGTCTTTAAAGTATTTATTGCTGCAGTGGCTTCCTCTAATGTTTCCAAGTCTGAAAGAGTTAGGAGTCAATCAGAAGTGGTGCAGACACCCTGGGTGTCTCTATTTTGCAAACCAACACATGCAGCGCCGCATCTTTTTGATTGCAAGGCGAACATGGAAACTCATCCATATTCTTATGGTTATTCAACAGCTTTCCAGAGTGAATACATCTACATTTTTTCAATTTCATTAATGACACACTGTGTACAATGAGGCCAGACACTTTCCTTGATGTACCCACACATCGCAGCCTTGACTTTTAACCCAGTTTTCTTTGATTATATAGTGGAACATCTGACAGCATTGAGAGCTGGAAGAATAGAGCAGGGCAGGCTGAACACTGGAGAGCTTTCTCCCACTGAGACCCAGGTGAGGACTCTCCTTAACCACTTGCTATGAAGGCTACAGAGACGGAGAAGTGGTATTTGGTTTGTTAGGTGAGCTGCCACCCACAGAAGGATAATAACAGCCCCACGCATTGACAAAGATCAGGACAACTTGGCAATCTGACACGCTGGGCCACTGCGAGGTCCTTACCGTAGGATTTATTCTGCTCTGCTGTATAAACAGTTTCTTATCTTATCGCTTCCCTGTTGGCTGCAGGCCTGTCCTGACAGCGTGTAGCTCTAGAGGAGCCACCATTAGGGAAAAGTATGCTTTGTTCACGCAGCAGCTAAAAGTGTCCCACTACTGATGTTGTTTCCTCCCCCATGTGTTACCAATTGGGGATTTTAGAATCAGTGTGAAGAGCAAAAAGCTGGACAAGGGTGAGTGCTACAAAAGAGTGATACAAAATAAAAACAGTCTGTGCACTTGATACCAAGCACTTCTGCATGGAACTAATGAAGCTGTCTTATAGTTTTGCCAAAACCAATTAATTTTAATCAACAAAAACACACATTTGGAACTCACATCTCGTGTCTGCGCCAGTCTGCTCCATTCAAATTTAAGCAGATGCTTCAATTAAATCAGAAAGGAAAGGTGCACACTTCATGAAAATATGAGAAAACACAGCTGTCTTTTTTAATATTTTTGGCAGTTGATCTCTAAGAATTCATCTCAGAACAGATATATCTCAAAATAGCTGCAGCATTGAAGGCTTCATGAGGATAAACCCTGCCTGAAAAGAGCTGTAGCATCCAATAGGGAAAATGAGATGATGCTATGCTATGTCTCAAGTGTGTTATGATGTGTTTGCACGTGGTTGCGAGTGTGTGGTTGTACCTATGCTCTCACACTGGCCTGTTTTAAAGCAGGTGAAGATAAGCACAATCAGCTCGAGTGCATGGTTGCTTTAAAAAACATATTCCACAGTGAAATTACAGGATAATCATCATAACTAGCACTCTGCGTTATCAGCCATGATGTGCTTCAGCATCCCCGAAACATTTCACAGAGAAGTGCTTTTGCAAAACTCTCCTAGCTGTTTGGATAATTTGCATTGCAGGTAAACACCCCTTTAACAACTGCTTCTGTGAACAGATGGTGAAGCTTTTTTTTTTTTTTGCAGAGCGCACACACCCATACGCTCACACACACATATGCATACACCAGAGACTGAGAGAGATTGTAATGGAACTGTCCGTCAAGTCAAATCAGCCACAAACATGGAATGTTTCAATCTATTCCTGCAGTAGGAAGGAGACAGAGGGCACGATAACGGCAGTGAAATGTGTTTGAAATATGGATTTACAACTTAAAATATGTTTCCGTCCATCCTGCAGAGTTTTATGTACTTCAGAAACGATTAGAACAAATATTTTTCGTACATATTTGATGGAGAGGTTTTTTTATGAAGCTGCAAAAAGTTGAAGATTGTTTGTGAGGAGTTTGTTGCTTTCTTTCAGAAGCACTCTTGACAAAAACATTTAATTAGAAAGACATTTTGGAATGAATAACACACAAAGACAATGGGACTAACATTAAGGTTAATGGTTTTATTTTTTTTCTCAAGATTTGTTTTTATTGGCAAAACACAAACTTTACATTACAGGTCCAATATTCAAACATATTTGTATGTTTTAAACATAGTCATATGTACACTATCAGTCAGAAGTTTGGAAACACCTTCTCATTCTAGGGTTTGTGTTTATTGTAATTATTGTAAACACTGTAGATCAGGGGTGTCAAACATACGGCCCGCGGGCCAAAACCGGCCCGCCAGAGGTTCCAATCCGGCCCACAGGATGACTTTTGAAATTACAGAGAAGACATTGACTGCAATTTTTCAATAAAATGTAACTGGTATTTCAAATTTGTCCTACAGGGGGGCACCTGAATGGCACTCCGGGACTTTTTTTCTCAAAGTGAAGAAAAAGAATATTTGCAGTTTGCATAATCCGGTGGAAAATCATAGACTTTTTGGACCGGCTGGGGGGTCCATAAAGGTCTAGTATAATCTATCTGTTCTTTTGCAGTAAACATTACGCTCTGTGTCAGGTGAATGGGTAACCTGTGTGTTTGGTGTGTTTACAGCAGGTTTCAGGGCTTAAAGAATATAATATGTGGCCCTATATGAGACTTATCATGGCGAGAAATACAACAACTGTTTTTGTAAAAAGATAGTTCATGAAATATAAACATTTTCAGAATGTACTTGTACTTTTTTTTTGCAAACAAAGGGAAACATTAGAGTTTTTGTTATTTATAGGTTATTATGTTATGATTTTACAGGTTGAGATCAAATTGGGCTGAATGTGGCCCCTGAACTGAAATGAGTTTGACACCCCTGCTGTAGATTAACACTGAAGACATCAAAACTATGAAAGAACATATATGGAATTATTGAATGAACAAAAAAGTGTTAAACAAAGCAGAATCTGTTTTATATTTTAGATTCTGTAAAGTAGCCCCCTTTTTCCTTCATGACAGCTTTGGACACTCTTGGTATTCTCTCAGTCTGCTTCATGAAGTGGTCTCCTGGAATGGTTTCTAATTAACATGAGCCTTGTCAAGAGTTCATTTGTAGTATGACTTGCCTTCTTAATGTGTTTGAGACCATCAGTTGTGTTGTTCAGAGGTAGGGTTAGTACACAATGGATAGCCCTATTTGACTCCTGTTGTAATCCAGATTATGGTAAAATCAGCTTTTTTCATAGTTTTGATGTCTTCAGTATTAATCTACAATGTTGAAAATAATTAAAATAAATAAAAATCATTGAAAGAGAAGGTGTGTCCAAACCTTTGACTGGTAGTATATATATGTATGTATATATATAAAAAAATATATAATAATAAAAAAACAAAAAAACAACACATCAATAAAAATAATAAAATGAAATAATAATAATTGCTATAATAATACTAAATACATAAATACAAACATACATACATTGAAAATATATATATATATATATTTATGTATATATATACTGTATATACATACATGCATACATACACATACATAGATACATTCACGCATATACCGTACATATAAAAATAAAATTAATAAAAAATAATAATAATAATAAATTAATTTTGTTGATGTACTTCTAATTAAGAAACATGCAAATAGCTGAATAAATCAATGAATATAACAATGATAATTAAATTAAGAGTAATAATCATGATGAAAATAAGAGAACTGCAAGTTATAATGTGTATGATAATAAACATAACAGTTGAGATAATGGTGATAAATGTATATTCAAAGTAATGATTAAAGAAACATGAAAAGAAATTCAAAAATGTTTATTAGTGTAATTAACACATATCTAGTTTGAGCTTGAATTGCTTAGTGAATGCGTCAACTGCAATCAAGGTTTTAAGTGAAGAGATCAAATATATTTATACGTTCTTACTTAATTTGTGTTAGTTTCTAGTGTTTGCATATATTGTGTGCATGTTGTGTATAAGAGTATGAGCGTGTTGCTCTTTGCTGTGCACCTGCACACAGAAGGTAAAAGGGTCATAAATCACTGTCTCTGTGTGCGAGCATATGTTTGTGTTTTTCCTGCCTTCTCGGCCCGTTATGAGACGCCGCTCGTCCTGACAGTCGGAATGGATGGCAGCCATTATTTATGATGCCGTCCACTCGTCACCCTGCCGTTGTCACCGTGCCGGCTGTCAGCTGCCAGGGGATGGTAATCGCACAAACGTCATTCGGCTAGAACCTCGGTAGATAAGTATCTGTGGTAAATAACTCTGCTCCTTGTGTGTGTGTGTCACAGAGAGAGGGATAAAAAGAGATAAAGATGGGGGTGTGGATGGAGTCTTCTCCACTCTGAACATATGTATGTACATGATTACATTACCCATTTACATCTGAGACGGCTCTCAGCGTGGGGATGACGCTCAGCTGAGTGGGGTTTAGTCCAACACAGATTTTCAACATCATGTAATTATTGTTCAATCCAAGACGACACGCTGATATCATCATACCAGTGAGTACGGCCACTGAGTCCAACTTTAACAACACTTGCTTTTAATCATCAGAAGAGAACTGGTGTACAGCCTGCTGCAGGTCTCAGTGTCAGATTCACTGAAGTATTGCCTTTTTTTCTTTTGTGCAAAGCGAGTACAGTTATTAAATATATAACTATCAAATCATGATGGATTAAAAAACACAAATCAAACACTTGTGGCTGAGCTTTGCAAAATGCCAACAGCAGAGCAACTTTGTCCGACACTAAATCATGTTTAAAGCCCAGTTTTATTAAGCTTTGGCCGGAATCCATGAAAATAAATAAATAAAGGTTTTTCTTTCTCAGCTGTAATAAGTTCCTCTTGGCATTTAGACTGTAAAGAGTTCAGCCACATAAAAGTTCTCCTCCTGATAGCTGTTCGTTTATCTGGTGTCAGAGATGTCATAGTTTGGATCATGAGAACATAAATATCTAAGGCCGGGCATTGACCGTGTGTTCATATAATATGATTATCCTCATCAGATATTTAATGATCGTCTAAAGACGTTTATGAGGGATGCATCCGGCTGAAAGTCAGCAGTAAACACCGGCCGATCTCTGCCACGGCTTTTTGAGTTCAAAAGGATTTTAAAGCCGTGTTGAAACGTCTTTGCTACTCGCGCTTATCTCCTCTCATGTGTTGATTCAGTGAGTCCATCTGTGATGAAATATAGCACCATCTAAAACAGCACCAGCTGAGTCTCTTCATGCTAACAGGCTAACTGTTGTGTTGCTCATAATGATACCTGCCTGTCCGTCTGCTTCTATGGTGTCATCTGTGATGAATGGCATATGTCTTTGTTTTACTGCCCTCTACTGGTCTGGTGGTGTAGTGCATTTACTTTTTTTTTTCTCCATTCGTCACTGGCCTGATTTGCACAATCTACCCGGGACTTCAGCCCGTGGTCGAAACGCAGACAACAATGGGGGCACAGGAACCTTTTAATTCAGGGTAAAGTATTTCTGGGGGCTAAAAGACCCCTGAGCTCTTGGTCGAAATGCACCTTTAAAGCCGTTCACATCACAGAAATACACACGTAAACTAGCATTTTGTACCTTCAGATGACTAAAGATTAAACATTGTCATGCTTTCTAGTCCCAAACTAGAATTACTAGATAGTTAAATTATCATCGTAGTGCAGCCATCCTCTACTTGCTACTGCCACAATGCTATAATGCTCTATCACCCAGATGTAAATTAGCACAGATGGCATCTTACAGCATGGTATGTATATCCATATGTTGATCTGGAAAAAGGAGATAAAGTTGTATGAAGGCTGTTTCTGGTTAAATTAACATTCAACCACTCAACTGGGGCAATGAGGAACCAGCATAGCTTGTGGCGGTTACCTGTAAGGAGGACCGAAGGCTGGTAGTGCTAGCTCTGCTAACTTCAGCCACACTCAAGAATGGATTTGACATATTTTACCTGCAGACTCTCAAATCCTGATCCTCACATTTGGACTAGCTGACTTGTCTGGATTTAAATGAATGTTTAAACAGTCGTGAATTGGGGCGCTGGTGGCCTATCAGTCTTAGCGCCCCACATACAGAGGCTACAGTCCTCGTCGCAGGGGTCGCCGGTTCAATTCCCAGCCGCGACCATTTCCTGCATGTTTTCCCCCGCTCTCTACTCCCCACATTTCCTGTCTCTCTTCTGCTGTCCTATCGAATAAAGTCAAAAAGCCCCCCCCCAAAAAACACAAAATGGCCATGAAGTTAGTCCCTTGTGTAATCAGTCAGTCTACAGGTTATTTTGTTCACTTTTAAACTCTCAAGTTAGAAAGACAAAAATAGTTTCCAATTAAAAAAGATAGCAGAACAACAACTGTCTGGATTTTTGTGGCAGCCCCAATTTTCAACGTCCTGTGTCTGTTAAAAATGTTGGAGAGAGACTGATCTTTTAACTTAAACTGCTTGATTCAGTGTTTTGACCTGAATGAATCATCAAGCCTGGTTCTTCTTAGAACCATTTCTCCCAACCAAGACATGTTGACTCCCATGTTTTATAGTTATGAGCTTTATATGCTTTGAATTTGTATTCTAGAAAAAAAAAAAAGGTTCCTGATCTGCGCACCAAGTACCTGATGTTTTTAAAAGGCTGTGACTTCCTCTCTGTGGTTTTATGCAGCTTTGTGTTCAGTTTCACAATATATCAGAGTCTTCCTGGAACACTTCCTGCATTCCCACATTATATTTACATAATTACAACCTGTGAAACTTTTTGCTGTCACTACTTATCTTGAGCACACGTTTTGAACTTGAACCCTACACTTAACGTCCTCTCACACTTCCCCTGTCATAACAGTACATTCGGACACCTTTCAAGTGTGCTTGTTGCCATGGCACACACCAGATAGAGCTCTGTGTGTGTGTGTTTGCGGGGCTTCTGAAGAAAAAGGTGGTAAAACAAGAGATAACGGAACCCCACTGTTTTAAAAGGGGGGGTTTGTTGGGCTTCAAACCCCATGCCACTCGCCTCTTCTTCTTTGTGTATATTCCCCCCTCTTTGTCTCTCCTCTTCTCCTTATGGTGACATTTTTCTGGGCTGTGTGACGCCTTGAATGACAACTAGGGGCTCTTTGGAGTGCATGTTGGCGGAGTGGCCTGGCTGAAGGAGATAAGGAAGGGAGGCCGCACACATGCAGACACACACCCACACACGTGCACATTGTCCACGCTTAAACAAATGACATGGAGACCCAGAATTCAAAGTAAGTCCTTGCATTGCTCTAGAAGTGTTTGTCTAACATTGTGGACGTTTCTGCCGTCATTCTGCTGTCTGTTGTTGTTAGCAGATATGATATCAGCAGACAGAAAACAATAGAAAGTGGCATTTAATGATATTAAAATTTAGATTTGCTGTTCTGCACTTCACAGTGCTGAGTGGTTTGGACTGCAAAATTAAATACACTTACAGTTTGCATTCAGAGGCAACACATTCAATACTGTTTGTAGTTTTGAGGTTTCACACATTAAACTTCACAAATCCATCAACCATTAGAAAGGTTGAAATTGCAGCACTGAAATGGGCCCACTCATCTGAGTTGACTGAATCATTTTGGCCTTGTGACATGACATAATGTCTAGACAAAGATTATTGTCAAGCGTTATACACAGATGGTATTTATTCATGATGCAATCCTTCATACTTCATATTTTATTACCCGGCTTTCTTACTGATCTTCTAGTTATTTAACATGCTTGATTCTGATTGGTCAAAACCTCTTGACGTCGGTTATTAACTTTCACTAACATGAGCAACACCAGAGACAAACTGATCACACGTCATGTGAAATCAATCTGCAGAAAAGAGTTAAGACACATTTAGCTTCTGCTTGTTGACACCACAGACCGTTAGGTGAGGTAAAACTGTTTCTGTTAGCATCATATTGGTAAACAAAACGGCTAAGTTTCGTTAGCATTTTCATATTGGATCCAGTCCATCAATATTAGCAACAGCAGCAGTTTTGTCTCACTCTGTCCGGATTCTATTTACTACAACTACCTGCTCACCATACATGATCCCTTACTTATTGTATTTTGGCTATTGCTGGTTACATTAGCATATAACCACTCAATTGGGGTAAAGTGTAACCACCGTTAATCTGCAATGAGGACTGAAGGCGGGGTCATCCCTATGTTCCCAAAGCCCTATGTTCCCACAGCCCCAATGTTCCCACATTTCTAGGACATTTTCAAAATTAGGACTGCAAACTATGGTTTGGATCCAGTTGCTGCGCTTCATTCGACTGATCTGACCGGTCAATGCGAGGCCTCTGTGCTACTTAGTTTAGTTTGTTTATTTAAAAGGACAATGTGCACTTACATTAAATGTTTGCAATAAACAAAGAGGTGCACCAGATTTAGCTAAAGCTACATTCCATCTGTAGTCCTTTGCTGCTGGATAATAGGCTGGGTGTAATTGGCTATAGGGATAAAGGGGTATAAAACCTGATACAAATTTATGAAAAAGGAAATGTGGGAACATAGGGCCTAATTTTGAAAAAATCTTAGAAATGTGGGCACATAGACACGCTCCCCTGAATGCTTATGGTGCTAGCTCTGCTAACATTAGCCACATTCAGCACATGAATATGACATCGCTTACCCTCAGTGGCAATCCTATGCCTCTTAAACAAATATTGCTCAATTTGACTGTTGGAATTTAAATTAGGTTAAAACAGCTATGACATAAGTTGCATCCAAGCGGCAACCTCCGGTCTAAAAATATGAGGCAAATCCGGAAGTGCTAAAAACTGCAGTTCATCAAGTGTCCACTTGAGGCTGGCTCCGGAAGTACCGGAAACCACATACACACCCATTCAAAGAAGACTATCTTTACAGCAGAAATAAACATGTTTACAGCCAGGTACAACAAATGAGTGTAGTCTGGATAGCTCATTTCTTGATGCACACACACTGTACGGGGGGTGATTTTTTTTATAACGTGGTCATTTCAAAGATATTTAGATTACAAGTTTTCCAATGAGAGGCACAGCTGACTTGATTGACAGGCGGGGACACTGTAGCTGTTGGCTAGGAGGCTCAAAGCCCGCCTCTTTACGTCACAATCGCTCGACAGCAATATGGCTCCCGCCGACGATTGGCCTCAAAACAGCGCTTCAGAAACAGATGGGTGACATCACAGATACTACGTCCATTATTCATACAGTATATGGTTGCATCAGAATATTCCTTGTTGGGAGAGAAAGCAAGCAGGCCGCTTACAGAATGTTTCTCTCCTCTCTATTTTTGACATGTTCATCACTTCACCAGAGTTGATTTTTTTCCCCATGCCAGTACTGTGCCCTCAAACAACCTGATGAGTATACCTCTTGTAGGACTCGGTGAGCACAGTCCTTGTATGCAGTGTCTTGTTTCACTGGAGAACTTTACTAATTGAATGTTCAAGCCTTAAAACTCCAGAGAAGACTAAACTGGAATTTGATTGAAGGTTAAAGAAGAGAAAAGAAACACACTTCAGTCATCTTAGACTGAGCTAACACCAAACGATAGAGGTGACGGAAGAGCAACTTAAGTCCTACAATGCCATCATGCTGTTATTCCAATGCTGGGCATGACTCTGCAACACTGACATTGTTAAGTGTTTTGATACCGGGCTGCCAATAGAGGGGGAGTATGCGAGACTGAAGAAGGAAACGCAGGGTTCCAAGTTGTCGAGTCTTTCTGATGTCAGGTAATTGCAGCTCTAGCTATTTTTGCTTGACTTTCTGTTTCTTCTGTGTGATTTGAGCAGCTTTTAACTCTTAAACAGTTTGATTTCTTTGCACATATGTGTGCACACAAACAAAACACACACCTGTTGAGTTGTGCTACTCCAGTCCTGTGTGAAAACACTAAAAGCATCTCAGCGAGAGTGCTCCCCCGTAAGCACAGATGCTCATTAATATGTATAACCCTCCCCAGTAAGTCATGGTGATACGCTCTCACACACATATACACTCATATTCTCCTCCCCAGCTCCAGCTTGCTGCCCTGCCATGGGGATGGCAGTAGCAGATGGCGCCTGTTCAGAAGTGCTGGGTACCCGGGATCCGTTGGTTTGGGCCCCGAGAGGCGCCGTTGATCATAGAAATGAAGTGGAGATGACACTGATCACTCTTTCGCCTTCTCCCCTAGCTCCCTCGCTTCCAAGAAAACGCAGAGCTGAGAGACACTCGAGGTGCAAAATGGGGAAAGGAGAATGGAGGCGGTTTGGGAGGTGAATACAAACAGACCAGAATCTTTACATGGAGGTGGTGTCGGGGGGGGAATTGGAATGCAGACGAGGCAGCGTTACCACCTTGTTAACTAAAAAGAACACACACAAAACGGTTGAATTGTCTGCGATAAGCCTCAGCGCGAAAAGAAACAGACGAAGAAGAAGAAGAAAAAACAGCTCTTGATTGATTTTGGTATTTCTGAGGCTCTAATTATACGCTTTTGTTACTGACACTGATGAAATACTCAGAAACAGTTATTGATTTGGCTGCCTGACTCTTTTTCCAAAGGAGATCCATTCCTCTACAGCTGATATCAATCTTTATCCCAGTTTCAGGTGCCTTATTTAGCCGAGCAATTAGTTTTAATTACAGGACCTAATATGGAAATTGATTGATCTGGATCAGTGTAATACGGGCCATTTCTCATACACCACCTTGGTTTTAGTGTTGCTTAAAGCTAACATTGTGTATCCAATTTACGCTCTGTATTAAACACAGGTCGTCAGGTTTGATAGTGTGTTCTTTATGCTTTGTATTAACATCTGTAGGGAGGACATGTGTTGAGGCGGGCCAGGACTAAAACCTGAACAAGAATCTGGTGTTGAATTTGCAGTTTACTGTTACAGACTTCATTCTGAAAGTTAAACACTATAATTAGCACATTAGTAATCAAAGTTACCTTTATTTAGCTTTTAACTTTTTGCTTTTTTTATAGAACATTTTGGACCATTTCATCCATGTTCTGGTGAAAATGTTTCCTGGATTAAGTCAGAGTATAAGCTAAACTGCTCATGACAACAGAGGGAGGGATTTCAGGGAGAGCGTATGCGATGGCATTTGTTTTGACAGGTTATATTATCAGGTGTAAAGTAAGACATGCAGACTCCTGAAATCATGAGTTGAGAAGACCTAAGGTGAACTTGCATTATGTCAGACCAGTGTCTGCCCTTTAGTCTGTCAGTTGTACAAACCTATTGTTCCTAGTGTTGCCCATGAGTTTTCCAAAGGCAGCAGGAATAATTCCAAAGGTCTCTTCCCTGTAACAAAGTGGATTCATGTAAACAATTAAATAAAACAAAAATAAAAAAGATGGCAGTGTAATGACAGAAAGGCAAGTTTATTGATACTGCCCAGCTGCAGACCTGTAGCTAGGAGCCCCTGGTAATAAAAAGCGATAAAGACTCTGATTGTGTTCCTTCATTCAACTACATGATTAAACACGTTCTGCCTCACTACTCAGATTTGGTCGTCAGTTAAACTAATCATGTTATCAAGGGACTGAAAAGCTGGACATTTGTTGTGTCTAAGCTGTAGCACAGACACTCGCCACTAGCCAAAGTGATGCTCTCCTACGGGGTCATCCCAATGTTCCCACATTTCTGGGACATTTTCAAAATTAGGTCTTGTGTTCTTACATTTCCCTTTAATTTAAACCCTATCCTTCCCCCAATTTTTGTTGGAAGCACTTTATCGTCTTGTAATGAATGAGTAATTTGATTTCAATCAGCAGCAGCAGAAATCGTCACAATCACAATCATTACAAGACGAAATAAAATAGGCTGATCAAAAAGAATTTCAGCAGTAGCAGAGCTTATAGATGCCAAAATGTGGGAACATACATAGGGCTGTGGGAACATAGGCACGCTCCCTCTACTACCCAAATGTAAACAAGCACAGATGACAGACAGCATCTTGTAGTGACGTGCAGTTAAAACATCTTAAAGGTGACATATCACGCTTTTTTCATCAATATATATTGGTCTAAGAGGTCCCCAAAACATGTCTTTAAAGTTTATGCTCAAAAAACCACATTGATATCAGATTTTGGCATGCCTGAAATGCCCTCTTCTTCAGCCCTGCTCAGAACGGTCTGTTTTCCCTCTGACCACGCCCCCTCAGGAAGTGGATGTGCCCTCGGGCTGTCCAGCACGTTGATCTAATGTTTACATGTTGGCTGAATATACACGGCTGCTCACAGATCGCGTTACTTCAACCCTCTGAATCTGATCCAGAATCTGATCCTGACGGAGAGGCGCCTGCAGCAGGACCTTTCTGAAGGATTGGTCACAGATTTAGTGTTTCTTGTTGTTTTATTTGTCAGTATGTCGACGTGTGTCTTGGTACACAGCTACGAGCATGTAGCTATGTGGCTATGCTAACTAGCGCTAGCACTTATCCATGATAAATAAAAACCATCCACTAAATCTTCAAATCTGCAGACGTTGGGAGTAAAACCGACCTCTGCCAGAAAGGCAGCAGGACCTTTCTGAACCATTGGTCACAGATTCTGTGTTTCTTGTTGTTTCATTTGTCAGTATGTCGACGTGTGTCTTGGTACACAGCTACAGCTACGACATGTAGCTATGTAGCTATGCTAACTAGCGCTAGCACTTATCCATGATAAATAAAAATCATCCACTAGATCTTCAAATCTGCAGACGTGGAGAGTAAAACCGACCTCTGCCAGAAAGGCAGCAGGACCTTTCTGAAGGATTGGTCACAGATTTAGTGTTACTTGTTGTTTTATTTGTCAGTATGTAGACGTGTGTCTTGGTACCCAGCTACAGCTACAGCTACAACATGTAGCTATGTAGCTATGCTAACTAGCGCTAGCACTTTTCCATGACAAATAAAAATCATCCACTAGATCTTCAAATCTGCAGACGTGGGGATAAAACCGACCTTTGTGTTTATTAAGACAGCCTACAACTAGCATGGCTCCCTCCTAAGCTCCTTGTTAGCACACACGTGTGCAGGGAATGAAAAACAGAGAAGAAGTTGAGTTGTATTTTATACAGTCTATGGGCTGAACAAGCTCCGAGCTCTGACTCCGTGACAGACCGGATATTGTTGTTACGTAACAAAAACACTGAAGTCTGAAACGGCTCGTTTCACACACATTTACAGAAAGGTGGAGAAATCAAAACAGGGGCAGAATGGTTTTTTTTCATTCTCGGGGGGTTTGTAGACATGCCAGGGAAACATATTTTAGGTAGAGAACCATTAAAAAGTCAATTTTGCATGATATGTCACCTTTAAAACCTTTATTGAATTTTCCCAAAACCGGGACAAATAAAGTTTTTCTAATTCTGATAACCAGCTCAGGCATGCGGATGTGGACTTGAGAGAAGGAACAAAGACTTGGAGCTCGCCTATGTTCCCACAGCCCTATGTTAAAATTTCAGCATCTATAAGCTCTGCTTCAGCCGAAAACCTTTTCGATCGGCCTATTTAATTTTTCTTGTAGTGATTGTGATTGTGAGGATTTCTGCTGCTGCTGATCGAATTACTCATTCATTCATCCATTCATTCATTCATTTACTATAAAGTTTTTCCACAAAATCTTGTGGGAGGATAGGGCTTAAATTGAAGGGAAATGTAGGAGCACAAGACCTAATTTTGAAAATGTGGGACCATTGGGCGGTGGGAACATAGGGATGACCCCCAAAGACTGGTGGTGCTAGCTCTGCTAACATTAGTCACACTCCATGAACCAGTTTAATAGAGTTTATCTGTTTACTCTGTGAGTCTGTAAGCTAGTCTCTGTGAGCTACGGTAGATAAACTTTTACTGTTTTCAGAGTTGTTCTTTAGCTTTGGTTAAAGATGTTAAGTCTGAATTTAACTGTCAATTTAAACGACAAGGAGAATTGGTCACTTTGGAACATCCCTTATGCATACATAATTTTATTGCAATTTTATTATAGTCCATTATCCATGGTTGTAGTATTTTTTTTTTATGGCTCTTCATTTACATTACTTTGGTTATTAAAACCAGTCAAACTTTACATTTCTACATTACTTCCTTCTGGCTTCGAGGCTGCAGATATGTGACATAACTCCTAACATTAAGATATTCTTAAAAAAGCTTTTGGAAAACACACACACACACATGTCTTTGAGGTATAACATGAGACCGCTATGTACTCATGCTGTGATTGTGATCCTCTGTCTAACACAATAACTTGGTGAGCAGAGCCATGCACACAGACCACACACAGGAGAGGAGTGGTACCCCATTAAGAAACCCCCCCCCCTCACATGGACAGAACTCTTTCCTTCAGTATAAGACACAGTGGATAATTGCATATAATTGGATTTAACAGTTCGCTGACCTTGTTGCCAGTTTGTTGGACCTGACAGTAGATCACCAGAGAGAAAGAAAGAGAGTTTCCATCTAAGCCAGTGTGTGTTTGAACTCCACATGTCAGTGAGTGTTATAGGCTTTTGAGAGACAAGATGATCCAGGCGAGTCATGTCAGTGTGATCCCTTCCGACCTAAAGACACACACTCGTCTGTGGGTTTCAGCCTGTCCTCACACAGAGCTGAACACCTCCTGACTATTAACACATCCTAATGCATCACTCCTGTGGATCACCAGAATCAATCTTTTTATAGTGTCACATAATAAGAAGTTTTAATAAGCAAAGGAGAGCAGCGGAGGACCGTGGGGGATTTGAGTTCTTTGTGCCTCGAGCCGGCACATTAGCATTCATAGAGTATCATGGATTAGAGCGGTAATCCTCGGGAAGCTTGTTTTTTCTGATTTTCACGATATCTTTACTGCTAACCAGAGGTGGCTTTAGTGTTTTTACGCTGCACTGCACAGAGACTGTACTCATATCAAAGACTGCAGCTGATACTGCCAGACCTATATTTGTCGTTCTTCTGTTACTCCTTCATTGTTCTCTTTAACTTTCTCTATTTCATTCACAGTCACTCTCACTGGTCTTGCTTCAGACCAGATGAGCTTGAAACAAAACCAAATCACCCCCGTCAAAAGTATTTACCCAGGGAAGGCCCAGCTGACAGCTGATGTCAAAACAAAGCTAGTCTAATTTTTCATTAGATGAATGTGATGGAGTGGCTCCATCACTGACTGCAGGCAGGACACGATGCTTCTCCTTCTATGTTAATCACCCAGCAAACCTCACCATCATCCTCCTTTTCCCTCCCTGTTTCCATAATGCATCCAGTGGTGCACATTTAGGAGCTTTATTCTAAACTATTAACACAAGTTTGATATCTGCTTACCTCAAAGTGCACTGCACATTCTCCTGGCTGTTTTCAGTCTGCATGTTTGGGTTGTGGAAAGCAAGAAGTCCCATTTCCAGATATGAAAAAGTCAAATGTGGTATGTAGGGATGTAATGATACACTCAACCCACAATTTAATTCAAATTTAGATTTTTGGTTCACGATACGATTCACTCACGATTTTCAAGAAAACTGGATTCAACTCAAAATTGAAATAACTATCGTTATCAATATGCATTTATTCTCTTATATTTCTTTGTAAATAAACAGGGTTCCCACGCATCCTGGAAAACCTGGAAAACCTAGAAAACAGTTGACCTGTTTTCCAGTACTGGAAAACACCTGGAAAATGGGAGAAAAAGTCAAATGTCCTGGAAAATCACAGATAGTCCTGGAAAATGATTCCAACATGGCTGCGTTTGACCTGACCCTATTAACAAAACACATCCCCATTCATTGAAAGTTGAGTGCATGCTGTGCTGAAAAAGACAGCAACACTGCACAACTTTTTTCACATCTTTTCTCCTTCACTTCATAATCATGCATTCACAGAAAACGGGGGTATATTGTTTATGTTTTATGGTACATTTGGCTCAATTACCGTACTCTAGATCAGTTGTTCTCAAAGTGGGGTCCTGGGACCCCTGGGGATCTGCGAACCATAGCGTGGGGGGTCTGTGAAATAATTTGAATAAATTTCTAGTAAATCATAAAATTGTACTGTGTCATTAAAAACAGCATATACACCATTGTTATGATACCATTTGGTGGCTTGAAGGGATTTGTGAGTCTTGTTACTGTTAATTTTCTGAAAGCGTTTAAGATCAGTTACTTGAAAAGTATAAATGTTGTCATGTTGATTCCACAAGGAATGAAATGACCCTCTGTTTTAAAGTATACAAGTGGTATTTACTTGATTCAATTTGAAGTGTTATCTGTTTATCACTATGGTACAGGTCTGAAGTATTTACATTGATACGTTTTACAATACAAATAGTTCCAAGGGCAACTAAGAGTGCAAATGGTAGTAAGCATGTGCTTTAGTGATGGGAAGTTGGGCTCTTTTCAGAGAAACGGCTCTTTTGACTCGGCCCCCAAACGGCTCTTAATGTAGGATCTTTTTTAGCTGTATATTTTACCTTAACTTTGAGTTAGGGTTAGGATTGTGATTAGGGTTGTGATTAGGGTTAGGGTTAGGGTTGGGTTAGTGTTAGGGTTGTGATTAGGGTTAGGGTTAGGGTTAGGGTTGTGATTAGGGTTAGGGTTAGGGTTGTGATTAGGATTAGGGTTAGGGTTATGGTTAGGGTTAGGGTTGTGATTAGGGTTAGGGTTGTGATTAGGATTAGGGTTGTGATTAGGGTTAGGGTTGTGATTAGGGTTGGGGTTAGGGTTGGGTTAGTTTTAGGGTTGTGATTAGGGTTAGGGTTGCGGTTAGGGTTAGGGTTGTGATTAGGGTTAGGGTTGGGTTAGGGTTGGGGTTAGGGTTGGGTTAGTTTTAGGGTTGTGATTAGGGTTAGGGTTGGGTTAGGGTTAGGGTTGTGATTAGGGTTAGGGTTAGGGTTGGGGTTAGGGCTGTGATTAGGGTTGGGGTTAGGGTTGTTATTAGGGTTAGGTTGTGATTAGGGTTAGGGTTGGGGTTAGGGTTAGGGTTGTGATTAGGGTTGGGGTTGTGATTAGGATTAGGGTTGTGGTTAGGGTTGGGGTTAGGGTTAGGGTTGTGATTAGGGTTAGGGTTGGGGTTAGGTTAGGGTTGTGATTAGGGTTAGGGTTGGGGTTAGGGTTGTGATTAGGGTTAGGGTTGGGGTTAGGGTTAGGGTTGTGATTAGGGTTAGGGTTGGGGTTAGGGTTAGGGTTGTGATTGGGGTTAGGCTTGTGATTAGGGTTAGGGTTGTGATTAGGGTTAGGGTTGGGGTTAGGGTTAGGGTTGTGATTAGGGTTAGGGTTGTGATTAGGGTTAGGGTCAGGGTTAGGGTTGGGGTTAGGGTTAGGGTTGTGATTAGGGTTAGGGTTGTGATTAAGGTTAGGGTTGGGGTTAGGGTTGGGGTTAGGGTTGGGGTTAGGGTTAGGGTTGTGATTAGGGTTAGGGTTGTGATTAGGGTTAGGGTTGTGATTAGGGTTGGGGTTAGGGTTGGGTTAGTTTTAGGGTTGTGATTAGGGTTAGGGTTGTGATTAGGGTTAGGGTTGTGATTAGGGTTAGGGTTAGGGTCGGGGTTAGGGTTGTGATTAGGGTTAGGGTTGTGATTAGGGTTAGGGTTGTGATTAGGGTTAGGGTTGGGGTTAGGGTTAGGGTTGTGATAAGGGTTAGGGTTGTGATTAGGGTTAGGTTGTGATTAGGGTTAGGGTTGGGGTTAGGGTTAGGTTTGGAGTTAGGGTTAGGGTTGTGATAAGGGTTAGGGTTGGGGTTAGGGTTGGGGTAAGGGTTGTGATTAGGGTTAGGGTTGTGATTAGGGTTAGGGTTGTGATTAGGGTTAGGGTTGGGGTTAGGGTTAGGGTTGGGGTTAGGGTTAGGGTTGTGATTAGGGTTAGGGTTGTGATTAGGGTTGGGGTTGTGATTAGGATTAGGGTTGTGGTTAGGGTTGGGGTTAGGGTTAGGGTTGTGATTAGGGTTAGGGTTGGGGTTAGGTTTAGGGTTGTGATTAGGGTTGGGGTTAGGGTTGGGTTAGTTTTAGGGTTGTGATTAGGGTTAGGGTTGTGATTAGGGTTAGGGTTAGGGTCGGGGTTAGGGTTAGGGTTGTGATTAGGGTTAGGGTTGTGATTAGGGTTAGGGTTGTGATTAGGGTTAGGGTTGGGGTTAGGGTTAGGGTTGTGATAAGGGTTAGGTTGTGATTAGGGTTAGGTTGTGATTAGGGTTAGGGTTGGGGTTAGGGTTAGGGTTGTGATTAGGGTTAGGGTTGGGGTTAGCGTTGGGGTTAGGGTTGTGATTAGGGTTAGGGTTGTGATTAGGGTTAGGGTTGTGATTAGGGTTAGGGTTGGGGTTAGGGTTAGGTTTGGGGTTAGGGTTAGGGTAAGGGTTGTGATTAGGGTTAGGGTTAGGGTTGGGGATAGGGTTGGGGTTAGGGTTGTGATTAGGGTTAGGATTAGGGTTAGGGTTAGGGTTAGGGTTGTGATTAGGGTTAGGGTTGGGGTTAGGGTTAGGGTTGTGATTAGGGTTAGGGTTGGGGTTAGGGTTAGGGTTGTGATTAGGGTTAGGTTGTGACTAGGGTTAGGGTTGGGGTTAGGGTTAGGTTTGGGGTTAGGGTTAGGGTTAGGGTTGTGATTAGGGTTAGGGTTGGGGTTAGGGTTAGGGTTGGGGTTAGGGTTGTGACTAGGGTTAGGGTTAGGATTAGGGTTAGGGTTGGGGTTAGGGTTAGGGTTGTGATTAGGGTTAGGGTTGGGGTTAGGGTTAGGGTTGTGATTAGGGTTAGGGTTGGGGTTAGGGTTAGGGTTGTGATTGGGGTTAGGCTTGTGATTAGGGTTAGGGTTGTGATTAGGGTTAGGGTTGGGGTTAGGGTTAGGGTTGTGATTAGGGTTAGGTTGTGACTAGGGTTAGGGTTGGGGTTAGGGTTAGGTTTGGGGTTAGGGTTAGGGTTAGGGTTGTGATTAGGGTTAGGGTTGGGGTTAGGGTTAGGGTTGGGGTTAGGGTTGTGACTAGGGTTAGGGTTAGGATTAGGGTTAGGGTTGGGGTTAGGGTTAGGGTTGTGATTAGGGTTAGGGTTGGGGTTAGGGTTAGGGTTGTGATTAGGGTTAGGGTTGGGGTTAGGGTTAGGGTTGTGATTGGGGTTAGGCTTGTGATTAGGGTTAGGGTTGTGATTAGGGTTAGGGTTGGGGTTAGGGTTGTTATTAGGGTTAGGGTTGTGATTAGGGTTAGGGTTGTGATTAGGGTTAGGGTTGGGGTTAGGGTTAGGGTTGTGATTAGGGTTAGGGTTGTGATTAGGGTTAGGGTTGGGGTTAGGGTTGGGGTTAGGGTTAGGGTTGTGATTAGGGTTAGGGTTGTGATTAGGGTTGGGGTTAGGGTTGGGTTAGTTTTAGGGTTGTGATTAGGGTTAGGGTTGTGATTAGGGTTAGGGTTAGGGTCGGGGTTAGGGTTAGGGTTGTGATTAGGGTTAGGGTTGTGATTAGGGTTAGGGTTGTGATTAGGGTTAGGGTTGGGGTTAGGGTTAGGGTTGTGATAAGGGTTAGGTTGTGATTAGGGTTAGGGTTGTGATTAGGGTTAGGGTTGGGGTTAGGGTTAGGGTTGTGATTAGGGTTAGGGTTGGGGTTAGGGTTGGGGTTAGGGTTGTGATTAGGGTTAGGGTTGTGATTAGGGTTAGGGTTGTGATTAGGGTTAGGGTTGGGGTTAGGGTTAGGTTTGGGGTTAGGGTTAGGGTAAGGGTTGTGATTAGGGTTAGGGTTAGGGTTGGGGATAGGGTTGGGGTTAGGGTTGTGATTAGGGTTAGGATTAGGGTTAGGGTTGTGATTAGGGTTAGGGTTGGGGTTAGGGTTAGGGTTGTGATTAGGGTTAGGGTTGGGGTTAGGGTTAGGGTTGTGATTAGGGTTAGGTTGTGACTAGGGTTAGGGTTGGGGTTAGGGTTAGGTTTGGGGTTAGGGTTAGGGTTAGGGTTGTGATTAGGGTTAGGGTTGGGGTTAGGGTTAGGGTTGGGGTTAGGGTTGTGACTAGGGTTAGGGTTAGGATTAGGGTTAGGGTTGTGATTAGGGTTAGGGTTGGGGTTAGGGTTAGGTTTGGGGTTAGGGTTAGGTTTGGGGTTAGGGTTAGGGTTAGGGTTGTGATTAGGGTTAGGGTTAGGGTTAGGGTTGGGGTTAGGGTTAGGGTTAGGGTTGGGGTTAGGGTTAGGGTTAGGGTTAGGGTTAGGGTTGTGATTAGGGTTAGGGTTAGGGTTAGGATTAGGGTTAGGGTTGGGGTTAGGGTTAGGGTTAGGGTTAGGGTTGGGGTTAGGGTTGTGATTAGGGTTAGGGTTAGGGTTAGGGTTAGGATTAGGGTTAGGGTTAGGGTTAGGGTTGTGATTAGGGTTAGGGTTGGGATTAGGGTTAGGTTTAGAACCAGAACTAAACTTAAGCATACAGAACCAGAACCAAACTCATGCAAACAGAACCAGAATCAAACACAACCAGAATCGAACCAGAACCGAACCAGAACCGAACCAGAACCGTGCCAGAACCGAACCAGAACCGTGCCAGAACCGAACCAGAGCCGAACCAGAACCGAACCAGAACTGTACCAGAACCGAACCAGAACCCAACCAGAACCGAACCAGAACCATACCTGAACCGAACCAGAACCGAACCAGAACTGTACCAGAACTGAACAGAACCGAACCCGAACCGAACCCGAACCGAACCCGAACCGTGCCAGAACCGTACCAGAACCGTACCAGAACCGAACCAGAACTGTGCCAGAACCGAACCAGAACCGAACCAGAACCATACCCGAACCGAACCAGAACCGAACCAGAACTGAACCAGAACAAAACCGAACCAGAACCAGAACCATACCCGAACCGAACCAGAACCGAACCAGAACCATACCCGAACCGAACCAGAACCGAACCAGAACCGAACCAGAACCGAACCAGACGTGAACCAGAATCAAATTAGAACAGAACAGAACCAGAACCATACCAGAACCATACCAGAACCATACCAGAACCATACCAGAACCGAACTCAAGCAAATTGAACCAAAACCAGAACCAAACTCAAGCAAACAGAACCAGAACCAACTCAGGTAAACATAAACAGAACCAACTCAAGCAAACAGAACCAGAACCAAACTTGAGCAAACAGTACCAGAACCAAACTCAAGCAAACAGAACCAGAACCAAACTTGAGCAAACAGTACCAGAACCAAACTTGAGCAAACAGAAGCAGAACCAAACTCAAGCAAACATTATTAACGTCCTCAGGTTGGCATTGAGAAAAATCAGATGCCTCAGCTTGGATGGGCTGATCCGATTTCTCCTCTCAGTGAGTATTTGCCCGGTCTTTAAGGAGACTCTCTCTGAAGGAACAGATGAAGCCAGGATACACAGCCTCCCCTCCATTACCTGTATCCTATATCCTCACATATGATTGGCCGCATGGCTGCCATGCTGACCAATCGAAACAAAGTTCTGCTGTGAGCAGAGCTGGGGCTGAGCACTGAGAGAGCTAAGCAGTGAAAGGAAATAACTGGGAGCCGGCTCTCCCTCGATGTGAGCCGGCTCTTCTGATTCACTATAAAGCATCGGCTCTCAGTGCCACAGCTTTTGATCATGACACATCACTAATGTGCTTAATCTGTGTTACAATTATGGGGGGCCTTGGACAATTGTCTCACCTGTAAGGGGTCCCTGGCTCCAAAAAGTTTGAGAACCCCTGCTGTAGCTAGTAGGAGTGCAAACTCCCGATAGTGAAAACAAACAGAACAAAAAGAGCGACACAGCTGCACAGAAACTCCACGTTGTAGACATCGCTGATCATAATAGACATCACCATGCAGGAAGACAGCTTACATTTCTTTAAATCTCTGAGAGATCTTCAAATACAGAGTGCGTCTTTACACCGGTGTGATTTTTTCAGAGTTTACAGTAACTCAAATAAAAAAACGTGACATTTGCTTTGTTTTATATCGACCACTTAGCAGGATGAATATCATGATTAAACAGGTATATTTTGAGTCTGAGTTGAGCTGAGAAACATTTGTGGACATTTTTGTCATTCAGATCTATTTAGGTCATTAAAGCACTGATCCTCTGATCATTATTATTATTTAATTATTTCAGTAAGGCAGCTTCCTGATTCCTTTGCTGGTTCTTTTGTTTTTTTCTTAGCTCATTTTATATTTTTTGAGAAAAGAGAAAGCTGAGATGTTGCCCATCATTGTTACTTAGTTGCACTAATAAAGTGAAGTGCTGTACATCTGTGGTTGCATTATTCTATTATCAATTTGCCATCATTTTTAAGGATGTAAGAGATGATTTCATTGATAGCCATAGACTACATGTCTTTCAATGTAGACTTCCACTGAGAGGAACATATTAGACGATTTAAGAACTACATTAGGAACTAAATTTAGACGGTCATACCAGCTTGATCATCAATGAAAATGTCCTGGAAATGTCCTGGAAAAGAGTGGGAACCCTGATAAAGTAATCCTTTTTCATTTTTTAGGTGTGTTTTAACTCAAATAAACCCACTGCACACTTTTTTTCAGCACCTTGCAGAAAAACTCAAAATGGCTGCACAAAAATACCTTGTTGGAAAATTTCAGAACAATTCTAAAGAAATGGAAAGTGAACATTTCCCAATATTCCCCATATTAAAACAAAGAAGGTCAGCCTCTTTAAATAAACTAAAGTGGAGCTTCTGCTCCTGGCTGTGAATCGACATGTTGTTCTTCATGAATATCAGGGAAAGTCAAAATGCTGCAGTACCTCAGACTGTAAACACAAAGGTGCATCCTGAACTGCTCGGTCTTCACCTGCTGCCGCCATGTCTGTTACGCTCCACTCAGTGAGTGAGGAGAGAGCAGCGCAAGATACTTCATGATGTTGAACAATCAGAGTGAAATGCAGATAGCGCACTCTACTGTTTAAATATAATATATACCGATACAAATTTTGTCGAGTCAATTTTACTCCACCCTTATTTGTATGGACTTTTTACCGTCTTGTGATATATCCTTACATCCCTAGTTGTATGCATTAATGGTCAGGTGAATTGAGTGATGACATATTTTATGTGTTTCATAGATTATAGCTACAAATAAGTGGTCATCATGTGACTGAAATGTGCATACAAGTGTAGCAATCTGGATGTTGAAGGTATCTTAGTTTGAGATTTTATGACTTAAAGCTCATGTGGGAAACTTTCATTTTGTGTTGATTTTGGTGCCTCCTGTGGACAGTCTGATGCATATACGTATTATTAATTTTTTTCAATTTTGATCTTATATAAACAGTCTAGCTCAGTTAATTTCTCATGTACAACATAATGGAAGTCTTTGCCATGGAAGTAGTGAAATGAAAAGGCTGGACAGTGTTCAGCATATCACTCAGACTAACACCTACCCGCCACCAGTGGTTACAGAATTAAAAATATGATATAGAAATTGTCAATTTTTATGCTGCTTTGCATTTGTTGCTCATATAAAGGCATCGGTATTAATTCAAGTACGTGTAACAAAATAAAACTATATGTTTGCAAAGGGAAGATGAGTGGTTAGCAGGTTATTTTAGCAAACTGGAACCTTGGCAGGGTGAGCAGGACCCTAACATGTTCACGTTAAAATGTCTAAAATCTTTTCTCTGAACAAGCTTAATTTATATGTAATTTGTCCCTATCAGATCAACTATCATAACTCCATCATATTTTACTGGCTATTTTTCAGTATTTGGCTGTGTTTGACAGAGAACCCTGCAGCAAAGGAGGATGGGAATGTTTTTATACCGAGGCTGCTAAACTCAGTACTTTACTTACAACTGCGATGAGAGAATCTATTTGCAGTAGCTTCCCACATGAGTGTCTTATCTGCTTCTTCTACATGTAAACTGGTGACCAAGTAATGACCCCCTGCTACTAGGAACACTGAAGCACAAAGACACCACATTCAGGGGTCTCTCTCTCTCATGTGGGTTTATGAGCCGCTAATCCAGTTTCCTCTGGGCTCCCTGGGGATGAGCTGCTCCAGCGGCGACCGCTATTCAGCCTCAGACACACACTGTTAGGAACGCCTGCCATAGAGAGGATGAGGCCACCGGATGCCAAATATCTGGTGACTCAGGCAGCCCGAGTCTCTGTGATCAGGAGCCAGATCCCTCTGTGGAGGTGGAGGTAATGGATGGTGGGGGGGGGAGGGGTGGTGATCACAAATTGGGAAGGTTGGGAGAAAATATCCCTTTTGTATCAAGCCACCTGCAGCTCTAAGATCCCTTTTCTCTCTCTTTCAGAAGGGGGGGAGGGGGGGGGGGGGGGGGGGGGGGGGGATGCATAGGATGCAAAAATAGCCCAGAGAACAGATTGAGTGGTTTTCTTAAAGAGCTGTCGTGGGGCTCCAAACAGCACGCCGGATCTGTGGATGAAGTTGCGACAGATGGGATCAGTGGAGCCTAGCATAACAGCACTATCTGATTGAGCAATCCTGCACTGTGTGAGCATGAGCCAGGAGAACTGTGGTGGTGGTGTTGAGGGGTTTGGCAGCAAAAACAATAACAAAGCTTACCTTGTGTGTCAAAATCTCACAGCATAGGTTTACCACTGAACATGTAAACATATAAATAAGCCTTGTGTGTTAGTGAGACGTTACAGAAGGCGTGTGCTGGTAGCCAGACTGCTCCTTATGATGAGGGTACTCCAAACTGTCAACCTTGGGCGTTTTTTGACCGGAGGAACTTTACCTCCAAACTACATGCGTTTCGACCGGTGGACCCAGGGTCTAAATTTAGTTCAGGGGTAGTTAATCTCCCCCCTGAAAAGCCCCTGCTCAGAGGGTAGTACTTTTCAAAGGCCCTCAGGACTTTCAGGGTGGCAGGGCCTGCAATGCTGAACGTGTCTGATTGGTAGATTAACCGAAGTGTTTTTATTCCGCCCGCCGTCCACAGTAACATCACACACATCTGTGATCCACTTGATTTCTCTTTCTTTCAGTAGTTTTCATTTGTTCTATCTTTTTTGTATGTGTGTGTACTTTTCAAAAGAAGAAGCTGTGATTCTCTTGATTTAGCAGCTTGTAACAGTAGTCTTCTCTCAGCCCACCGTGAATGCATCTCTCCCGGTGTTACGGTTTTAAAAGTGACCCTGTAACCTGGAGACCTTCAGCTGAACGTGTCAGTGTTTGTGGAGCTTACACAGCTGTTGAAACACAGAGGGAGTTCCTGGGAATGCAAACTAGTTTTAGTTTTTATTCAAAAATATCCTCATCAGATATTTAATGTTTGTCGAAAGACATTTATGATGGATGCATCCGGCTGAAAGTCGGCAGTTAACAGGGTCGCGGTTTAAACCAAAACACCGGGCGATCTCTGCCACGGCTTTTTGAGTTAAAAAGGATTTTAAAGCCGTGTTGAAACGTCTTTGCTACTCACGCTTATCTCCTCTCACGTGTTGATTCAGTGAATCCATCTGTGATGAAATATAGCACCATCTAAAACAGCGCCAGCTGAGTCTCTTCATGCTAACAGGCTAACTGTTGTGTTGCTCATAATGATACCTGCCTGTCCGTCTGCTTCTATGGTGTCATCTGTGATGAATGGCATTCCTCTTTGTTTTACTGCCCTCTACTGGTCTGGTGGTGTAGTGCATTTACTTTTTATTTTTCCTTCATACGTCACTGATCTAATTTGCACAATCTACCCAGGACTTCAGCCCGTGGTCGAAATGCAGACAACAATGGGGGCACAGGAACCTTTTAGATCAGGGGGCTAAAAGACCCTGTAGCTCTTGGTTGAAATACACTTCTTGTGATGTTGAAGAGTCTGGTGTAGGAGGACTTGCTGTGATTTATGTGTTTAACTCCAGTTAATGCACCAAAATGCATGCTTTATAACGTGATCTTAATCTGCTGTTTTTCCCCCCCGAGTGAGATTTTCTACAACTCACACAGTGACTAACTGGATTTATTTGATAGTTATGTAATAAAATGCAAATTAATTCCGGTCTGTTCGTTCCACTTGTCTGCACTTCATCAGTGTTGTTATGTATGCTGACGAATGCTTACAGTTAAACAATACAACCTTAGCAATTTGGACTTAATGGGCTACAGGAGTCCTGACTATATAAAAAATATTACCTCCAGAAGCCAATTCTGCTGCAGTGGGAAGATTTATGAACGCGGTGAGGTTATTTTCCTTTGCCCTGTACCTGCAGTCTCTGCTGAGTTTACCTCTGTGGGCAATGAACCAGGAGGTAATGATTTCTCTGAATATCGTCGCTGAATCAAGAACAGCCTCAGTGTAATTACTGTATTATCTTATCTGGTTTTATAACCTTGTTCAAATGCAAATCCCTCTTGACTTTTTGGAGTTACGCATTATGTGTCTGGGCGGTTACTGTAATAAAGACACACAATGGCGGGCTTAATTGCTCGCAGACACAGAGGGGAGCTAGAAGGGGACAAATTAGCTTCTCAGTGAGGTCAAGTGAAAGAAAAACGGTGACAAATGCAAAGTGGATGACGGAGAAACAGGATGGAGGAAGATAGAGAAAAGGAAGAAAAAGAAGTCAGTCATGAATACACCAGTATGGCCGTCATCATAGCAAGAAAGATACTGGAGCCAGTTTCCATGCCAACAAGGTTTGGGCTGCAGCATCTCATGCATCTGTCCACAGAAGGCCTTAAAAAAGTGATGTGTGACTTTGAAGAGAAACAAAACTTTGCAGGAAAACAATTTGTGATGTTGAGGGGAAAGAAATGAATTTGTGTCCGTCCCTTTTTCTCGCACCATAACGCTCTACAGTAACTCATAGGTTTGAGCAGATAGCTGACACTTCAAGGTGGACCACTCCAGCAAAAAAATATTAATGAAGGAAATGACGGGGATAAGGAATTTCCAGTGTGATGGGATGAAAAGCATGTCTGGTTGTGTTTAACCTTCCTCTAAGAAGAGGAAGCATCAATGTGCTCCACGTTAGATTAATGTGTAACAACCTAAGTGTACTCTCTGTTTTAATGATCCCCCTTCCACAAATACACAAACACAGACATATTTGATGTTTTGTATTTCCTTTGTCTCTTAAGCAGAGCGTTGTCTCAGTGCGCAGCGTACGTGAAACCCCATTTCAGAAGGAGCTAGGCTATTTCACAGCACAGCGGCACCAGACGACTCCTACATTGTGTTTAACATTGTTGAAATATTTGTTTACAAGGTTCAGTGCCGTTTAATTTTCTCGTGATCAGCTCCCTCTCTCCACTCCTTCCCCCTCTCTTTAGCTCCTTCTGCTCGTTTCGAACTCAGGAGCCCTTTTGTTTGAATATGCAGAGGACTTCTCTCTCGCTGGTGTTTGTTCAGTTTGCCTAATTAGAGTTTGGTGAGATGAAAGCAAGCAGCAGGGCTTTTTGCTCAGCGGCTGAAACTAAACGAGATACTGTTGTGTCTCTGGGAGGAAACAACTTGAGATGTGTTGTTTCTGTAATTTAGGTTGAGCTCTACCATTTAAAGGCGTGTCTTCACCTTTAAAATAGACAAATAATGACATGGTTTTCTTTTTGCATCAAGACTTCTTCTTATTCTTTCCAGATGACACCATAGAAGCAGACGGACAGGCAGGTGTCATTATGAGCAACACAACAGTTAGCATGTTAGCATGGAAGCGACTCAGCTGGCGCTGTTTTAGATGGTGCTATATTTCATCATAGATGGATTCACTGAATCAACACGTGAGAGGAGATAAGCGCGAGTAGCAAAGACGTTTCAACACAGCTTTAAAATCCTTTTGAACTCAAAAAGCCGTGGCAGAGATCGGACGGTGTTTTGGTTTAAACAGCTACCCTGTTAACTGGAGACTCTCAGCCGGATGCATCCCTCATAAACGTCTTTAGACGATCATTAAATATCTGATGAGGATATTTTGAAATCTTAATAAAAACTAAACTAGTTTGCATTCCCAGGAACTGTGAAGGTCTCCAGTTTACAGGGTCACGTTTAAAACCGTAACACCGGGAGAGACGCGTTCACGGTGGGCTGAGAGAAGACTACTGTTACAAGCTGCTAAATCAAGAGAATCACAGCTTCTTCTTTTGAAAAGTACACACACATACAAAAAAGATCAGACACATTCAGCATTGCAGGCCCTGCCCCCTGAAAGTCCCGGGACCTTTGAAAAGTACTACCCCCTAGCAGGGGCTTTTTAGGAGGGAGATTATCTACCCCGAACTAAATTTAGACCCTGGTTCCTCTGGTCGAAACGCACGTAGTTCAGGGGTAAAGTTCCTGCGGTTGAAAAACGCCTATTGTCTCTGATATCTGATCTAGCTATTTTAGTCATGATGTTGATATTCAATATCATCATCGGATTGGAGCAACCCTTCTTTCCACATTTATCTGGCTTCTTTCCCTGCATCAAATTTGACCTATTCATGAACCAAACACAGTTGGTCTCCACTTTATGTGAAAAGCTGAAGTGTTCAGGCCTTTATAAAGACAATTTGTTCAAATTGAGTAGTTGAATCTATCCAATTGCCCTAAAACTCATCTTCTTGTCGGGATAATTAAGCCTGAGCATGAGACAAAATGCAGAGCCTGTTTCAGAAAGTTCTTCAGCACTACTTTATTCACCGCTGTGCAGCAAAGGAACACACCATTATGCTGTTGTTAGAGAGAGGGATGCACCAGGAGGGACTTTCCAATCTCAGTTAAATCAAGCTGCGTATCACTTCCTCACAGAGACCAAAATAGGCTCATGAATTATGAATTCATTTGTTACACAATTTTCATTAATTTTGTCATAATTACCCAACTCTCTCTCAAATGACTCAACTTTCAGGAGCGCCGCAGATTCCACGCTCTAATGGTGTTTACCCAGCCCAATGAGCTAAATGAAGTATGCGCGTCGTCTCAGTTGGAAGACATTAATTTTCCATTATGGGATGTTGTTGCAGGTACCTGCTGAGACCCTCCCCCTGACACAAGACAGGAAGTCACCCAGTCAAAACCTCACGGGAAGCCACATTTCCAGGAAAAGTCATTAAGATTTTTCTTATTCTCCTCACATGAAACTACAGTTCACTGCCGTGATGTTAGTGGAGAGGAACAGGATGTGTGCTCCTTAAACCGGCTGAAGGGAGAAAATTGTCAAGATGAAACATTAAACATCTCAGACGCTCAAGGCAAGGTTCTATTTTGTACTAATGTCCCAGTAGATTACTTTGCCTCTGACTTGAGCTTCATGGCTCAGAGGACCTGAGTATGTTGTTGTTCTTTTTACTTTATCTCACTGACGTGGGATTACTCCTGCAATCGAGGTGGAAATGATTTGGACTAATATCCGTCTGTACTCGCCATTTATTTCCTTTAGAGCTGAAGCTTTTTGCTACTGGTGAAGGTTGAATCTTTCTTCTGTTACTGCTTTTCATTTCAGAGGGATCCGTCTAAATTCTAGATATTGATCACTGAGACCTGTGGCTTGAAACAGCAAGTAATTATCTTATTGTACCAGATGTCTTTCAGTAGTTTCAACTGTGTTAGCAAGATATCTTTGCAGATTTCAGCTGATTCTTGATGAATGCTGACGCCCGTAGAGATCACAGCTCATGCAATGGATTGAATGTAGTAATGTGTCACCCCTATTTGCATGTATGCATTAGCCAAAATTTGTTAGGTCAGATTTAAACATGCTATATGAAGATGCATAAAAACATCTTGCAAGTATTTAGTTTGAGACCTAGGAGTTAGCTCTAGTGTTCACAGTAGAACTGCCACAGAGTAATCACACATCTCTATGTTAAGGGTTCAGGTCGGCCTAGCCGGTGGAGCATGCTGCCATGTACAGAGGTTAAAGTCCTTGTGACAGTGGTCGCTGGCTTGATTCCCAGTCCCTTTGCTGCACATCATCTCCTTCTCTCTGCTCCTCATATTTCCTCTCTCTCTTCAGTCGCCTGGCTCTTTGTAGGCTCCTTCAGTGATCAGATTAGCAGAGTAGGGGAGGAATGTAGAGAGAGAAAACATAACAAACAATAAGACAAGAGCCATTGATCTTTGTAGAAGCTATGAACAAATCAAAACAAGTATCCGTTCTAGGGATGGCAACAATTAATCGAGTGTCGGTTAAATTGATTGTTAAGAATTTACTGGAAAAAAAATGTGATTAGATTTTCTGTCACGTGGAACAAGCGTCATGTGGTCTTATATTTCTTTTAGCTATCAGGGAGGTGTTTTAAGTTTAAAGCATGTTTCAATGTGAATCAGCTGACTGAAGGTGTTTGTGCACAGCGGGGAGACGCCCAGCTGGGGGCTGCAGCTGAGTGACAGGTCTCCATGAGCGCTTTTTTTCTACACCGCCGGACTGACTATGACCCGGTTGTGCTCCCGGCTGACACCTGACCCATTCACATGCTTAATGTTCTCAATAAGAACGAGTAGACAGAAAACTGGACACTGTGAGTCTAAAGTATGTTTCTGTTCAGTTCCCTTGTTGAAGTCTGAGCCTTCACCTTCATGACTGTGTGTCTGCAGAGATCATGAGCCCGCTCCACACGTTGATATTAAGCGTGTTTAACATTTTTTACACCTCAATATGATCCCTAGTTATTTGATACCCTCAGTTATACATATATTGTCTTGAAATAAATTTGGATTCAGGGAAAAAAACGCATTTGGCATTATTTTTTTACATGGAAAACGTTTACATTCTTTTTAATGATGAATCAATAATGGATCGTTAACATTTCCAAAGATCGATCACAGAAAATACTTGAAATTTACATCCCTAATCTGTTCTGTCGTGGACTGTACCGTCCTGAGAGATCTCTGAGGTTTTGTTAGTCAGTTAAATGTGTGTTTTGGTGAGCAGGAGGGGCATGATGTCAGTCCTGCGGCTTCACCAGTCAGATCACTTGGATGTTTTGGCTCCAAAAGTGTCACCAGAGGAGCATGTCAGAGCCCAGTGTGGCGGTACTCGGTCTTCTATTTTTTACAATGGGAGGAAATGGGGGTACAGGAAAGATTATTCAGAAAACACACACGTCTTACCACCTTCTGTTAAAGTTTAGCCCTGTCTAAATAATCGTACTACTGACCGTTTATATTTCAACATTCCAGTTTTGGATGTGACTTAATACTCTGATAAATGATCAATACCAGCATGAATAAAGAAGAGAGTCAGTTTCACAGATGCCAAAAAGTCATTAGAGTATCTAGCTCAAAAATAAGTGAGGCAGCACTCAGCCACTACAAGCTCTGTCAGGTTAAAGCTTGTTCTGGCCTTCATTTTTATATTCAGACATAAATGATCATAACAGAGACAGAACATCTCTTTTGTGGGAGCAGACTGGCCAGACACCGAGCTTCTGGTGAGTGTTCAGACTCCAGGAGACAATAAGAATAACAAAAAGACTAGATTGTGAAAGCCAAAGGATGAAAGAAGTCTATGTGCTGACTTTTTCTTCAAAAGGTAGGAACAAAATAAATGTTACTCCTTAGCGTTTAAACTGTAACATATTACACAATCAGACTAAAGACTGCCAAATGTTCTCATGGAGGGATTGAAACGATGCTGGATGCTGTGTGTAGGCTGCTGTGTGAGGGTTCAGGTGTTTTTATGTTATTGTACATAGAAAGGGGGGAGGGCTGCACATGCCAATCATCCACTTGAAGACTTCCTTCCTTCCTGCAACCAATGAGTCCGGTCCCTTCATTAAATCTGATGTTGAAATTACAGCCTCCAGCATCCTTGGGAGAGAGAAAAAACTGTAAAGGACAGCATGCATGTATTTTGTCGCCCACTCCCCATTTCAGCCTCTCTAATGAGGACAGTCCAGAAGTGGCAATCAGAGTCTTTCATTCCATGAAATTGACTGTGGAAAGAGGGTGGCTGGACCGGGGAATGGTTGCAGGATGCATCTGCAGCGCTGGCAGCGAAAGATTAGGACGAGGAGAGGAAGGACAGATGGATACTCGGAGAGAGGACAGTAGATCTCGCTGGGGACTAATGATTAGTTCTGACCTCATAAATGAAAGGAAAATAGAGGTCAGACATGGAATTTATTGGTTGTCGCAAGATGAACCCAAGCCAGAAACCCCAGCCGTAAAACATTTGGTAGCTGGGAAGATACAAATAGAGGGAGAACGGAGATGTGCTCTAAGACAGGAGGATGCTCATTTCGATTGCATCCACATTTTACTCCAGTGATGCTCGAGCTCCTTCGCTGAACTCAGGGAGGTTTTGTTAAAGAAGCAGTTAAACACTGGAGCTCCTGCGGGTGTCTTTAGAGAGTCTTTTCTAAATTAGTACACGTAAAGAAATCATCAACATCCCCTTTTCGTGTTAGTTGCAATTACTGAATCATGGAATCAGTTCCAATTCTCCAGCTTGACATATGGAGGTCCAATTTATTTATGAACTGTTTAATTAAGATGGAACGGCAACTGTTCAGATCTGCTCTCCTCTCCAGTCTCTGAGACGCTGGGATTTATTTTCCCAGACACATCCCATGACATATTAGCTGTGTTTTAATGAACAAAATGTGGGAGTCAAAGGGAGTCAGTCGACATTATGCAGTTAATTAAATGATTTGGGGTTGCATAAGATCTGATGTGAGATATTTTCTTTGTAATATTTGGCTAAGATCTCCCAAACACACAGGAGAGACGGCAATTAAGCCAATAAATAACATTTGAAGTGTTTGAAGAAGGAGCAAGATAGTTTGATTATCTAATTAAAGTTGTATGAAATGTTTATGTTTTATATGTTTAATTTTGCAGCATATCAGGAGTTGTGGTAAAGTGGGAGCAGACAGCGATGTTTAGGATCATCTGTCATGGCAGCATTAACTTGCATAGTACCAGTCTGCAGACCTTTGCATGTGCGATCTTAATTATGCAGCGTGGTTCTTCCTCATTGTGACTTTGAATAGTAAATCACGTCATTTGACAGGCTTCCAAACAACTTAGTGCATCGCTCCTGACAGATGATGGCTGTTGCTGCTGCGTAAAGTGGAAAGTGACCATAAAGATTTAATGCTTCACTCGCTCAGCTTAAGTGCCTCGCCTGGGGTCAACAGTTCCCTGTGGTATTTCCAAGGAAATCAAATGCATGTGTACACTGGCGCACACACACACACACACACACACACACACACACACACACACACACACACACACACACACACACACACACACACACACACACACACGCACACACATGCACACACACACACACAGCAGAACTCTGAATTGCTGTAGAAGGAGTGCATTTTTTTTTTTTTAGAAACCTTGAGAATCTAGGGCATTCTGCAGAAACCAACACAGCACATGAGGAAATATACATTTGTGGAAACTCTAAACATAAGTGCCATGAATTCTTCACATTTTAACATGAATTGTGTACTGTTGATCCACATCATCCTCTAAACACACAAGTAAGTAACACAGGTAAAACCTATACTGTGGCATTACGCTGTCAACATCTTTCCAACATCGTCTGATAAACTGCTCTTTTAGTTTGTTGTTGTTGCTAACATACACTACCAGTCAAAAGTTTGGACACACCTTCTCATTCAATGGTTTGTATTTATTTGAATTATTGTCAACATTGTAGATTAATACTGAAGACATCAAAACTATGAAATAATCTGGTTTTACCATAATCTGGATTACTACAGTAGTCAAATAGAGCTATCCATTGTGTACTAACCCTACCTCTGAACAACACAACTGATGGTCTCAAACACATTAAGAAGGCAAGTCATTCTACAAATGAACTCTTGACAAGGCTCATGTCAATTAGGAACCATTCCAGGGGACCACTTCATGAAAGGTTGGCGGTTCGATCCCAGCTCAGGCAGTCACATGCCAAAGTGTCTTTGTGCAAGACACTGAACCCCAAATTGCTACCGCTGTTGTTCAGCAGTTTGTGAATGTGTACGAATGAGATTAGCTAATACTGAAGGTCCCTCACTAATTAGCAGCCTCTACCATCAGTGAGTGAAAGGGGTATGAATGGGTGAATGTGAGGAGTAGTGTGTAAAAGCGCTTTGAGTCGTCAGACAGACTAGAGAAGTGCTATATAAGCACAAGTCCATTTACCATTCCATTCCATTTACCCATGAAGCAGACTGAGAGAATACCAAGAGTGTGCAAAGCTGTCATGAAGGAAAAAGGGGGCTACTTTACAGAACCTAAAATATAAAACATATTCTGCTTTGTTTAAAAAAAAAATTGTTAATTAAATAATTCCATATATGTTCTTTCATGGTTTTGATGTCTTCAGTATTAATCTACAGTGTTTACAATAATTACAATAAATACAAACCCTTGAATGAGAAGGTGTTTCCAAACTTCTGACTGGTAGTGTATACTGATGGCAATGGATGCTATATAAAGTACCAATGAGTTTCCATTCATATGCAGCTTTGCCACTCTAGAGCGACCTTGGGCCTCAGTGCCTTGCCCAAAGACAAGTGTACTAGGGTCAACTGAACGGCTGTCAGCCTCACTGGTTGGCACCGGAATGAGTTGTCAGTTTGATTAATTATTATTTTATTTCATACGTTGTGTGAACTTTCTCATACATCAAGGATACATCCTTTGCGCTGGGACACATCATCAGTGGTGTTCCTGAGGTCATCGGATGTTTTAGGTCTCTCAGTATCATACACCCTCACTCAGGTGACCCAGCCTGTGTTGGTCAGACCCTGGCTTGTGTCCCAGCAGCACTTGCCCACAGCTCACTCCCATTGAGCCAAAGCCATCTGGAGGCCCTTTCCGCTGCCTACATGGCAGACTTGGTGGCTTTCCTCTCGGCAGCCGCTGTGATCCCAAGTAGTGTGTAGACCCTACAAAGTGACCGACCAGCAAATCCTCTGCACCCTGCTTCAATGGTCTCACGCAGGTCTTCCATTCCTCTCTCCTACACTGCTCCACCAGCTCCTGGTACTTCATGTGCCTCCTCAATATGATCCTGCCAGGGCAGTGTCAGCTCTATCAGGAGCACTTGCTTTGAGGCAGTTGATGTTATCACCATGCCTGGCCTTAAATAAATTGCCGTGACGTGGAACGGGAACTTAAGCTGTCTCCCCAGATTGACTCTGGTGGCAGGCGTGTTTGATATTGGCCATGGAGTTGGAGATTGTCTCTGCATGATTCAGCTGTTTAAAAGGTTATGTACAGCTGGTTGTTACCAATGTCATTCTGCAATATCTTAACGCTTGGATCATAAGAACTGATGCATCATTAACCGGCCCCATCAACAATCTGACCACCTGTTGTGATAATGGACTATCAAGTAAAGGAGTTCAAAATAAGAGTTGTTATTTGGGCGTTTTTATGAAATATACTGCTGATTCATTTAAACGAGAGGTACAGAATGGTAAAGAGACACAGTAGGAGGCAAGGAGGGACATGTCGCTTAGTGTATATGTTTAGGAGAGCTAAGTGTAGTGAGTGTTGGAGGGAGTTCAACTTAAAGATAAGTTGAGAAAATTAAAGTTGGTAGTGAACACAAATAAAAGGAGAAGAAAGCACAATTAATATGAAAAGTAACCTAGTACTTAAAAAAGATGGATGGCAAAACATGATGAGAATAAGGTAATGTTTATAACACACACACACACACACACACAATCCCAGCAAGTTATGTTAATTGTGTTAAAAGCACATCATGGACGCTAAAAGCTTCCTTCTGTTTCATAAAGATCAGTGTGAATAAATCAAAGCGATCTGCAGTCTATGAATCCACTCCATCAGTATGTTGGTTTGCCCAATGAACAAGACTGAGACATGATTTCATTTGATGTTAGAGTATAGAACATATTCCTTCTTTTTGAAACTGGGGCGAGCTCTGTGTTAATAATTAAAACCAGTGAAAGACATGGAAACCCGGAACATCAATCTCTGACTCTCTGTGAGATTGTAGAAGTCTTCGTAGCCCCTTACCTCCCACTATCTCATCTTTTCTCCTTCATAGAATAGATATCCGCCATGAATTATTAAAGCCTTTAAATTCTGCCACAGTTTCTATATTGCTTTAGCTGTGCAAAGACACCATGCATTATACATCAGCCTACAGAAATGAAAATTAGTCACATTTACTCTGAAGCATTCTCCGACATCTTTTAATCGTGTGTTTTCACAAATTGCCCTGGTTTGTTTCTGAGCCCCGGAGGGCCACGCCTGCTCCTTTTGGCAGCGGGAGACGAACAGCGATGATTACTCTGTGAAACTTTATCTGTGCCCGGGCCCAGTAAAAGCAAATGATTTGTGGATGTGTCAAACGTTTTGGATATTGTGCTGTTTTATATCTAACGCCAAGGGGTGGCACGGAGCAATAAGCTGCACATAAAACCATTTATTGTTCTTATTTTATACTTCATGACTTTTATACACTTGGATGGTTCTTTCTTTTTGGTAATGCTCGCTCCCTCTTAAGTCATCAAAGACAGTGTCATCAGAAATATGTTTCAGCTGCAGTTGTGTGAGTACCATTTCGGGCTCAGCTAGTAAAGCAGAAGCTTATGTGTCAGTATGGCTGGTGCTTTCAGCAAGCGCGCAAAGTGCTGTGGCCATATGCCGGAGAGAGTCCTTGGAGGAGGGTGCTATTTAACATGCCATCGAAGCACCCCAGGGGGGCTTGAGAAGCAAACACATTCTTCCTTCTGACTTAGTCTCTGTGTCCGTTTGATGAACGAGGGATAGAAGAAGTGAGAGGAAAAGAAAGTGCAGAAGAAGAAGAAGAAAAGGGGTAATGATGATGACTCCCATTTTTCTCTGTCCCCTTCGATTGTGCGATGCTGCTGCTGTCCAGAGACCCAACACATCTGCTCGTGTGTGAGTGTAGTATAATGATCGTCATCATCTTCAGACTTTGACGGATTAATACGCTCAAGGTCATTTGGACATTATGTTCCTGCTGAATTCTGCTTCAAAACCATTCTTAGGAAATAAAATATAATCCAGAATTCTTTATTCACACCTTGTGCTACCAGAATCTGTCTGTCAAAGTTAGGTGTTTTCATCCAGTCCCTCATCTTTATATCATAGACTGCAGTCTGGTGCATGTGACATAGGCCTGTTTTGTGAAAGTCATCAAATATAGAAGCTGGTCATGGGCCCACTGCTTCGAAAAATGACACTGGGGTTCCTCCTCTACTGTATTGTTAAGACTTGGCCCTTCATGTCCAAAGTTATGTTGGATTATACTCACATTAGAGGAGCAAAGATACACTAATCTGAATTGGTAACCAACCTCATGTTAAAGATCTGAGTGCACTGGCCCACAGCACCCTCGATCGGTGGTCAATAGCCCAGTTTGAAAACTGTCCGGTTCACTGAGGTCTTTTATTTTAGGTATTTTTTCTGCAAACTGCGTCTCCAGTCTAGCATGAAGAAGACGTTGACCTTTATTCTTTCACTAGAGTAGCATTGGCTTGGGTGGCTAACCAGGTAGCGGTAGTTAGCTCAAGGGGAGAAAACACAATATCCAAGACCGGTGCAGGAATGTACATGTCCTGATTCAGCAAACCGTGAGGGCCCCAAATGCAGATTCAAAACTTAAAGGATTTCATAAACTAAACTTACTGTCGAACAAAAACACTGGGAACACGGAAACAACTCGAACAATTGGAACATGCTGGTGGGGTAGACAATGATCCGACACAGAAGGGAGGAATCACAGAGACTATATACACACAGGGTAACGAGTAACAGGACAAAGGTGAGGACAATCAACGGTAACACTTTATATTATCTACACACTTTTAAGCATTAATTAAGCATTAATTAATGCTTAACTCATCATCTGTAAAGCATTGTTCATACATTAATACTCATTTATATATCATGTATAAACACAGTTATAAATGTTTTATTATTCATAAATATGACTGTAATGTGTTAACTAACTCTTTGTTAGTTAGTTGGATTCACTAATTACAAATTATCTATTATGGTCATTATAAACCAGTTATAACCACATTTACAGGTTATGATTCTAACATGTAGTAAGGGTGTGTGAACACCTTATTACATAGCAAATTATGTTTAATCAAGGTATTCACAAAGGACTTATAAGCTGCTTGTTCATGGTTTTGTGAGCTGATCTAAAGTGAGGACTCTTTATGCTTTACAAATAATTCATTAATGAGATTTAAGACCAGCAGCACCTTAAAACACAGAATCCAAGTTATTGTTCAGTTTTGCAGCTGCATTTTAACTTGTGTTTACAAATGGTTTTATACAGACAGAGTTTAAATGTTACTGTGTCTTTTTATGTATTTGATATGTCAGATTTTATTTGAGTTTTTCCACTGTGAGCACTTTAAGTTTGAGAGATTTTCTTTTTCAGTTGCAGAGTATTTTAAGTTCATATGAAGTTATTTTGATAAATGCGGTTTTATACAGAGGTTGTTCCCTTTTAATGAATACAAGTCCATGTGTTGCGTATGTTTCCTTATTCTGTTGAATCAATATCTGTGACTTCTGTGTTTTAAGGTGCTGCTGGTCTTAAATCTCATTAATGAATTATTTGTAAAGCATAAAAAGTCCTCACTTTAGATCAGCTCACAAAACCATGAACAAGCAGCTTATAAGCCCTTTGTGACTACCTTAATTAATCATAATTTGCTATGTAATAAGGTGTTCACTAACCCTTACTAAATGTTAGAATCATAACCTGTAAATGTGTTTATAACTGGTTTATAATGACCATAATAGCTCATTTGTAATTGGTGAATGCATAATTTATAAAGTATGAACAAAGAGTTAGTTAACACATTATAGAGAGTCATATTCATGAATAATAAAACATTTATAACTGTGTTTGTACATGATATATAATTAGTATTAATGTATGAACAATGCTTTACAGATGATGAGTTAAGTATTAATTGATGCTTAATTAATGCTTAATTAATGCTTAATTAATGCTTAAAAGTGTGTAGTTAATATAAAGTGTTACCCAATCAACAAGGAGCGAAAATGCAAGTTAAACTAGACTTAACACACTGGGAGACTATTTCTACAACATAAAAACAGGAAACACGATAGACAGGTAACACACACACATAAGACAAAGATCACACATAACCAATACAGAATATAAAGCAGGGAAGCAACACATGGACGATCTATAGAATAAAACCAGAAATCAGACAGAATACAACAAAGAAAATACAAAACAAAAGCAACTCATGACATTACAGCCTTGAACTTAAAAATCAAGTCGTGGACTAAATGAGAAGGACAAGCATCTTTCTAACAGTCTTCCAGTTTGTTCATTTCATAGGAAAACCAATTAGGTAATCTGCTGCTCTAAGACAAAACCTTTTGCTATGATGCTAGCATTAGCAAGCAGTGGCTCAAGTAGCCCCAATATTAAACTTTTTTTGAGCCAGTGAGACTTTAACATGACGTTCAGAGCGACGGCTTTGTAAAATGGTTTATAACCAGTTTCAAACCAAATGTGACAGAAATGTTTCTCAAATTAAGAATTAAGAAAATGGTAGAATAATACTTCTAAATGAAGAGCAATTGGCAACGTGAACCAATGCTTGACTGTCATATGCTTGTCATGTGACAATCATAGAGTAAGAGGGGTGGGAAAAGTCTTGACTTTTCCACATTCCTATTATTTTCAACAACAGCAATTCTCTTCTGTCCTACAAGACTTTAGCTCTGTCATACAGTGTTTGTCTTCTTCTACTTTTATGTTTGATTAACTTTAATTTTTGTAATTGGGTCTTGGATTCTTAATTGTAAGTGTTAGCAAGGCTTTGCAAAGTCAATGAAAGAACCAAAAAAAGAACATTCCCCTATCTGACTCCCCTTCACAGGTGTGTGATTAATGCTTCAGTTTATTTATTTTCATTGGGTGTCTAGTCTTTTTTTTTTCTTAGAATTGTCAAGGTAATTTTATTTTGAAAGACACATTGCTGTTAATTTTTTTTCTCAGCCATATTTATTCAAAAATATTTGGGATTAGGTTATTAATTCACACAAAATGTAATCAGATTGTACCCAATCAAATCATAGCTACTCATTCTGTATTTCAGATCATCTTGTTAAGGAGAGATGCAAACCTCAACTAACTTAGCATCTACTATATGTTATTGCCAACTTGACCATGGAGCCCTTGACATGTAGAACATGCTAGAGGGGAACCAAAATGATCATATTTTGACGCATTGAGCCTCAGACCGCTGCTGTATTCTACAGTTTGAAATGTAAGCTATGAGCATGGTTGACCCAGCTGGCTCATCATGCAATATCTGGCAAACCTCTGATGTTTGAGTCACCAGCAGTCATCCCAGTGAAATCTCCGGTTTGTAGAATAATAATGGCTTGTGTTCATCAGACCTTCCATCAGACCGGAGGAAATCAGCAGATGAGGATGGAGACATTAGGAGGCATCTGGCTGATGGAGGGTTGGATTTAGAAACAACAAGAAAAGAAAGGTGGAAAAACAAAGCGGGCCGGATTAGACGTTAGCACATCTCCTCCTAATGACAGAATTATGACCCCGCTCCATCTGCGACTCAATCATAACCAGCCAGTCGGTGCCGCTCAGCAATTCGTGCTGGTTCCGTTCGGCACTCCCATCTGTACTCAGCACAGAATTAAGGATGTAATCAAACGCTCAGATGTCTAAGAGGTGGGGAGACCGATCCTTCTGGCTTAGATTTTGCCATGTCCACAGCATATATGGCAGACGACGCTGTTTGTGGCTGTGATGATTTGATTTGTGCTCAGATATTGATGCAGAATGGACATTAAGAGGGATGGAGCCTTTCCTTATGTTCGTCGTATCCGGATGTGATCAGTAATTTCAATTTCCAGTCATGCCGCCGCTCCTCAAACCACTTGGTAGTGAAAGCCGTCACATCCTAAACATAATCTGGCACTCTAGGAGACTAGCATCGTTTGCTCCTGCCAAGACAACATAACGTGCGATACTGGCTGTGTGTGTTGGTGTGTGTTGGCTTTTGCATCTTTCAGTTTGGAGAAATGTTACAGGAGAAGTTTGGCATTTTGCACGGATGAAATGACGGCCTTCTAATGTCCTGATATGATACACTGGAATGGGTTTCTCCATTTGATTTATTTCTTTGGCTCTCCTCTCCTCCTCTGCTGCACACCTGTCTGTAAATATCTAGTTAGCTCTGGCTGTGAATGTGCCATGTGACATTAATTCCTGTGTATTTTCTTACCTTTGTGTTTTTTTGCCTGCCCGTCTGAGCTGGATGAAGACGGGGTGGGGGTTGGCAGGTGGGGGTGTATTTTAATAATTTGGTATGCAGCAACAGCACCGTTCTGTTTCATTGCAGGAGCCTTTTGCCTTATCTCCTTAATGGATTATGAGCAAAGGAACAAAAACAGAGGGATGCAGAGTGAGAATGATTGGACTCCCTGCAAAAGGGCCGGCAGGAAATGGTCTGCAGCCAGATAAATAAACCACTCTGCCTGTACATTTCCTCTGCCCCTGAATCACAGATGTTATTAAGAAAGAGAACAATGCAAACAGCTTGTTGTCAAGAGTCATTTGAGCTTGTGTCGTCCTTGCATTCTGATTTACCTGCCTGCTGGTGGGGGTATAGACGTGTCAGCTAGTCCGTTAGCCTGCTGCCGGTGTGTTAATTTGTGTCCTGAGACATTAGACGCCGTCTTTTCCTTGTTTGCCTGCATAAAAAGAGGCACAAACTCAATGCTCTAAATGCCAATACACAGCCCTCCTAGAGGCAAACTCCAGCACAATTGCTGTGCATGGAAGCTCAAGTTTTACCTTTAATCAGTGCTTATTTAAAGGGTAATTTCTATATTTTTCTTCAGCTAGACTTTTGAGATCAGTATTTCAGCACATTCTTGATTTAAGAGGTTAAGTAAAAGGCGGCATTGAGTGTCACCATGTCATTTATAGTATGCTCCACATCTGATTCATTGAAAGCCCTGTTGATTTGAACACCGGCAGCTACAAAGAAAAGGGCTGCAGAATACCTTTTTCTTGTAAAAGGTCAGAGTCATTTCAGATTGGTATTGTGCCAAACTATGACTCTGAAGCATTCAGACAGAAATCCAAAGCCTGATTAAAATGTTAAATAGCTACTTCTAATGGGTAAATTAGATGTTTTTAACTCTAAACTGTCTTTTATGTTGATGGACTTTTCTGTATTTTAGATTCCTATTCAAGCTGCTTTTCAAAAAGGGTTTATTTAGATGGAGCTGTTTGCTGGTCGTGCCAAAAACCACCTTGTTTGAAAAGGTTTTGGACAATGAGAAGACAGGTTACCTTGAAAGGATATCTGTTCAACAGATATAAATGTTGTTGATATTTTGTGCTGCCTTGGGTTAAATCAAATTTTTTGTAGCCAATTGGGTTTATTTGGGAGTAAACCTGGCTTTGGGCCACAGCTAAGAACGTCTTTCATTTTACTTGTGGTTTGATTTTTCTGTTGAAAGTTTGTGTCCAAGAATGATTTCCTTAAGACATGCTCCTTAATGTTTGTTGTCAGTGCATGACCCCTGTCAGCGATGGTGCTCAAACTGATATTTTGCATTCATTTCATTTTATTTTCTTCTGTGAAGGTTTTTTTTTTATTATTGTGATGGACCTTGTACTCTAGCTTCTCCAAGTAGGTGCTGTGTGAAAGTTGAAAATGGGGTTTCACACGAGATCAATCTTTTTTTTAGAATCCTGCTTGAAAAAAATAGCACTGCTTTTAATTTTAACTAACCATAGTCTATCTGATTCTAGAACTCACATCCTGACAGTGCTGTATTTTATACACATACACTACCAGTCAAAAGTTTGGAAACACCTTCTCATTCAAGGGTTTGTATTTATTTTAATGATTGTAAACACTGTAGATTAATACTGAAGACATCAAAACTATGAAAGAACATATATGGAATTATTGAATGAACAAAAAAAGTGTTAAACGAAGCAGAATATGTTTTATATTTTAGATTCTGTAAAGTAGCCCCCTTTTTCCTTCATGACAGCTTTGCACCCTGTTGAGCCGCATTTTGTAATAACGGTGCATTTTGTAATAAACGTCCAAAATGTAAAAACTTTTTCATTTCATTTTGTAATAAAGCCGCATTTTGTAATAAACTGCCGCATTTTGTAATAAACTGCCCCAACGCATTTTGTAATAATCTTCTCAAAATGTAATAACTTATTACATAATGCGGCAAAATTTATTACAAAATGCGTTGGGGCAGTTTATTACAAAATGCGGCAGTTTATTACAAAATGCAGCAGTTTATTACAAAATGCGGCTTATTACAAAATGAAATGAAAAAGTTATTACATTTTGAACGTTTATTACAAAATGCACCATTATTACAAAATGCGGCTCAACACACCCTCTTGGTATTCTCCCAGTCTACTTCATGAAGTGGTCTCCTGGAATGGTTTGTAATTAACATGAGCCTTGTAACAATGACTTGCCTTCATAATGTGTTTGAGACCATCTGTTGTGTTGTTCAGAGGTAGGGTTAGCACACAATGGATAGCCCTATTTGACTACTGTTGTAATCCAGATTATGGTAAAACCAGATTATTTCATAGTTTTGATGTCTTCAGTATTAATCTACAATGTTGAAAATAATTAAAATACATAAAAACCATTCAATGAGACCAAACTTTTGATTGGTTGTGTATACAATGAGCTGGATTGAGATGGAAGTCATGACAGATGTGATATAGATGTTGCAGTTTATATCCAGTTTACTTCCTCGAATCAGCCAGCGAAAAGCAGTTCCTTCAGACCGGAAAAAAAGCCCCAGACTGATATAACCTCTGATTATCATAGAAATAGTAACGTCTCATTTAAATGAACAGATCTCTATAGGTTTATTATTCTTGAATCAATCAGATTTGGAATTATTGTCAAAGGTTTTAACATGACCATGCTTATTGATACTACAGCACATTAACCACCAACTCTCAGCAGCCAGTAGAAAAATCACTAGAGCTGTTAGTTACTGTATTAGTGAATTAGGTATTATTTGCAGTGATGTTCGTTTGCATAGAAAGGGGCATATTGTGCCTCAAATTACTGCATAATTGCTCATTTATGCATACAACACCGGCACACAGTGACGCTATTTGCTCTACAGCACAGTTTGTGGAGCATTTAACTCAGTGTGTGTGTGCTTTGTGAATTACACAATGTCTTCTTGGCTCAAAAGTGAACATAATTAAATTTATTTTTAGCCCTGGACTGCATTATTATTACAATCATTGCTTTAACATTTATTTCTCATTTAATTATGCATTTATTTATTTACTTCTTGTATTCATCTGATCTTGTTAATGCTACCTTGTTTTTAACTTTTCTTTCCACTCTTACTTATTTTATTAATTTGACTCTATTGATTTTATTTTATTTCGAAGTATTTTATTTATAATCGTGCCTTTTATAATTATACCATTGCTGTTGTTTTCTGTCTCTGTTTGTGAAGCACTTTGGGCTGCATATTTGTATGTATGAAAGGTGCTATATAAATAAAGATGAGTTGAATTGAGTTGAGTTCTGCAGGCGCAAAAGCCGTTCAGTCCTTTTATGAATCAGTCCCTGAGTGTCTGAGTGGACCTGCATTTACTTAGAGTTTACTTCAGATTTTTGTAACATAAAAACTCAGTGCTGCTTCTCCGTGTTTGGTTCTAACTCTAGGAACAAAAAGCAGACCTGTCCAGGGAGACCTTCACAGTCTTGGTGGTTTTGTTGTTTATGAGAATATTTCTCATGTATCTTGGCCCTAAATCACCCAGGAATCTATAGACCAGCAGTTGTATTTTCAAATCTTTTAAGGGGTTAGACCTCTGAATTGCTTGGTTTGCCCAGTTCTTGTATGGAATCACGGTCCCTGCTGGCTTTGTAATGTACATCTGTGTGTCATTTGCGTAGTTAAGGGAACTTATTTTATTGTTCTTCATTGTCTGAACCAGTGAAAGCATGCAAACGTCAAATAAAAGAGGACCGAGGATGGAGCCTTGGGGAACCCCACATGTAATTTTTGTCTGCTCGGATGTAAAGTTACCCACCAAGTAATGTTGGGGTCAACTATTCCTGTATGCAGCACTGACATACAGTAGTGCTTAGACTAGAATCCTGCCATGGTCTGTGTTTAAATGGATATTATTAAACAGATAACCAAGAGCAGTCCCAGAGTTAGTTAGTTTTTCTGTTTAAGAGGTCAACTTGCATGAGGCACTGTGGCAGCTATGTTTCTTGCTAACTTTTACTGCACTGTGATATACAAAGAATATGAGTCATGACATACTGATTTAAAGGTCCCATGTAATGTTAATCATATCTCTTTATAACATGTCCTAGTTGTCTTTTAAGCAAGGTCATGAATTAAGTTGTAAAAAACATCAAATTGTGTATGATCTGTATCCACTCTGTTTCTAACCTAATTTCCCATGCTGTGATCTGAGTCATTGTGTTGACTGGCTTCCTGAATCTGGTCTGAGGGGGGAGAGTGCAGACCAGAGGCAGAGAAACACCAACAATAAAATGGCAAGACCCCCTGCCATTTCCAAGCTTTACAAAGTGGCAACACTTACCAATGGCACATCCACTTTTGTTTGGTCAAGGATGCTTTGATTAGCGTCAGTCGAGAAGCAAACCCAGCTTTATACTTACGGTGATTATTAATGCTATCTAAGGTGAAGTGGTTGGCACAGACAAACAAATTAGCTTTGACTGGAGCAGCATGTTGTTGTTGAGAATAAAAAGCAACTGTTGTATGCTTGGCCCCGAAATTGCAGGGACAGAATAAAGACTGCTTTTGATAGTTTTTGCAACCAAACAACAGAGCAGTTGGCGTGTCCGGCTCATGACGTCACCCATCTGTTTCTGAAGCTCTGTTTTGAGGCCAATCGTCGTCTGGAGCCATATTGGAAATGCTGAACTCAACATAACTGCTGTCGAGCAATTGTGACGTTGAGAGGCGGGCTTTGAGCCTCCTAGCCAACAGCTACAGTGTTCCCGCCTGTCAATCAAGTCAGCTCTGCCTCTCATTATGCAAAACTCATAATCTGAATATCTTTGAAAGTACCGCATTATGAAAAAATTCAACCCCCGTACAGAGAAATTAGCTATCCAGACAACATTCGTTTTTTGAACCAGGCTGTAAACATGTTTATTTCTGCTGTAAATATCGGCTTTTTTGAATTGGTGTCTATGTGGTTTCCGGTGCTTCCACAGCCAGCCTCAAGCCAACCCTCGATTAATTGCAGTTTTTAGCACTTCCGCATTGGACTCATATTTTTAGACCGGAGGTTGCCGCTTGGTCTGGCTCTGATCTTCAACATCTTGGCTCTGCAATGACAAAGGTAAACAACAATAGCTTAAGAGAGAGCAGGTTTCAAATCACCAGAAGTTGGCCTAAAGAGATAATGTAGGGTGTTTTTTGGTTTCACATTTTGACACTTGCTGCATTGAAGGAGGATTAAAAGACAAATATGTGTTTTTCATTATATGGGACCTTTAACTGTAATAGTGGTCGTGATTCGCCGTAAGTCTACCATCTATAACAGTTACACATTATTGGCGCATCAAAGTGTCTTTTTTGTTTTTACAATTTTAACTTTCATTTCTATTTCGGTTTTTAATGTCATGCTATAACCAACTGTATGATGTGTTAAACCAGAACCAGAGGACCTTTAAGCTTTCCTGATTTTATTCCAGGAATGTCTCACAAAGTTCTTGGTATGAATTCCACATGGCTGGCAAATGCATTGAAGGTTTTGCATGTATGGAGTGTGACCATGTGTGTGAGTGAGTTGGTTTGGTACCAGGACTTTGCCTCGAGGCTTCTCCATGTTACTGAGATGTTGTTTAATGCAGTCGGTCATTCATGGTCAAAATTGATTGTAATTTTGGCACGATGGTTGCATTATAGCCGTAAGTAAGCTCAGTTGGTGTTTTGTGGATGCTGTTGTGATGCCTTGTACTTCTATGTTGGGATCATTTTTAGCTCACGGTTTTTGCAGGCAACACAAAACGTTTTATTCTGCAGCGTCTCTCCAGGTTGATCTTTGACCCTCGCTGTGTGAGACCTTGCAGAGCTCTGATGCTTATTTTATGATTCGAGTACAGAAAGAAACGAGGAACTCAGTTCAAGCCTTTTCTGCCAAACAGTTCTTTGTGTGTTCCATAAGTATTTCAGTGGAAAAAAAAGCATTTGTGAGAGCAATAGCCTTCGGGGGTTGCGCCAAATGAAAATGCTTTTTTTTCTAACCCCCCACACCTCACTCAAGAAGTGTTTGCTTGTTTTCTGTTACTACTCGCTCTCTCTTTCTCTCTCTCTCTATCTCTCTTTCTCGTTTTTACCTTTGATTTGAACTCTGACATCCAAGTCTGCCCCAGGATGTCTGTCACAAACTGCAGTCCAACGTTGTGACAATGCTTTTTTTCTTCCCGTGCCTTTTATGACCTTCTTTTCTTCCTCTTTCTGTTCTTTTTTTCTGTTTTTTCCCTTTCAAGGTCTGGCGCACCTGACGTTAAACGACCAAGGTATGGGTTCATTCCTTTTTTATTTTGGTTGTTTTTTTTCTCTTTCTTTTTCGTTTTTTTTTAGAGGAATTGACTCAGCCTCTCTGCCCCCAACTCCCTGGAAACTGCCGCTTTCTCCTCACGATTTCCTCCTCTGCTTTTTCGCTTCTCTTGGTGCCATTTCCTTCCATGTCCTCCCAAATCCTCCCTTGTCTTTTTGACCCTTACCAACATCCTCCCCTGTTGCTGCCCCCTTCTTACCCTCCCACCAAATCTCATTTATTTTTGTTTGTGCCCCTTGCTTCTCTCCCCCTCCCTGCCTCCATTTCTTCGTGCTTCTCTGTGACCTCCACCAACCCGTGTCCCACCCCTTTGTCCTGTCCTATGGCTCACGTCCTGGACCTTCACCTCTGACCACCTTTGACCCCCGACGACCTGAACCAGGGGCTGAAGGTAACACTTTTCTGCTATCCCTTCTGCTTGAGTTTTAAACAACAGAAATAAAAGGGGAAAAGAAAAAGTGCTGATTCTATTGGAAATGTGTTTGCTGGTCCAAAAATAACCAAAAGAAAATGTGTCCAGACTTCCATTCACTAACACTTCAGGTCAAAGTGTTTTCCGAATGTGCAGAGTTTCTCATCACCACTCTGCTGACATTCCCATTGTTTGGCATTCAGATTTTTAAAGGGCTTCTCTTCTAAATTAAATGTGCTAGACTTTCTTGTTATGAGAAAATGTGTTTGCAACTGTTTTGATGATGCTTTGAACACTGGATGATATTTATGCTGCTATTCTGTCTGCTTCTTACACCACAGCTGTTATTACACCACACCTCTTCCTGTCCCTCAAACTTTATTTGCATCTTTTGACCTTTTGTGCATTCAATATCATTTTTTAAAGGGTGTTTAATCAGAAGAGAAAGGTTTCCAGGCAGCCCAGGTTGATTTTTAACTACACAAAAGCTCCAGTAGAACTCAAGTATAACCCTCTTGGTTATGTTCTCCCCTCGGTCCCTGACATTTCTCTTCCTCTGGCCTCCATGTAAGGATTGACCAAGGGAAGAAAAAAAAAAGCTGTTAAGGGAAAGTTCATAATAGACAAAGGAAGTGAACAAGTGCAGCAGTCAGAGAATGTTCTGACCTTTACTGGTAACTGGCAGAGATCTTCCTGTCTTCTCCCATCCTCCAGCCTCCCTCCCTTGACTCTGGCCTTCACCCTGTCTCACTGGTTAATCTCAAGTTGTCAATCATCTCAAGATGCTCAACACTTCAGGGAAAGCTTGGATTGTATTGGTAAACTCAGAAAGTAGCTTGTCTTAGTTTTCTGACTTGTAGAGATCCCAGTTGTGCCGTCCGTGACCTTTTCATATATATAGTTTAAAAACTTGCACAGATATATCCCCAATCGTACAATGCATTTATCATATTTCTGCTTCTTAAAAAGACAAGAAAACATTTAGAGAAGAGTTTGTAACTCACTCATCGTAACATTTGTTCTCTTTTTGATCATCCCCGTCAAAAGTCAAATAGAAAACTGAGAAAACGCCAGTTACTGATGTCATGAGATCAAATGGACGCTGCAACAAACTCTGACTAAACTACAGCGTCAAATAGTTTGCTGAGAGCACGTACAGATCAGTTTTTCCTCTTTAAAAAGTTGCTTGTCTATTACTCGACCATTCCAGGTGCAATAACACCCAAGAGATCAGCTGAAGTTGCGATATGTGATGTGCAGTGGGCATACATGTTTTACAAGTAATATAAACAGGAACAATGCCTAACCTTATAACTCTGATCCCATTGAGGCCTTGTACAACTGATGCAACACTAGGGGAGCAACACTGCATCTCCCTCCTGTCCCCCGAGACACGCCCTGATCTTAACATCAGACATCCAGGCTGGGAGCCACCGTGTGCTGAGATCTGAGCTTGAAAGGTAGCTGAAAATAAATAAATAAATAAATAAATAAATAACAAGAAATTGGAAAATATATAAATAAATAACAGCAGGAGAGAAAAGGGAGTTTGTGACTGTGGAAGTTCAGATGACATAAATCTATTCCATGTTATAGCAGGGGTGCTTTATTAATGAGCTTGTCTGTGACTGCAACTCACCTCCAGTGTTATCTTATTCCCTTCAAATTACCAGGTATGAAAATAAACAAAACATAAAAAGGTTGCTAAATACGGCAAAGAAATTCAGTGAAGGTCCACCGTTAATTTATTCAAACAAAAATGTATAAGTTAAGTTTTCTTTAATGCACTTGTTTTTCATGATTAAATAGAGACAATAGCATAAATGGTAATAAATTGACTATTAGTTAATTCTGTTCATAACACCCTCATGAATACAGACAAAACAGTCGTCTCTTTTCAGTTGGACACTTAGTTACATCTAGCTGAAACAAGTGCACCGCCTCCATGCATCTGTGTTATTGTCATTGGATGATTTTGCCCTGTCTCACTGGTTAATCTCAAGTTGTCAATCATCTCAAGATGCTCAACACTTCAGGGAAAGCTTGGATTGTATTGGTAAACTCAGAAAGTAGCTTGTCTTAGTTTTCTGACTTGTAGAGATCCCAGTTGTGCCGTCCGTGACCTTTTCATATATATAGTTTAAAAACTTGCACAGATATATCCCCAATCGTACAATGCATTTATCATATTTCTGCTTCTTAAAAAGACAAGAAAACATTTAGAGAAGAGTTTGTGTCTCGCTCATCGTAACATTCGTTCTCTTTTTGATCATCCCCGTCAAAGGTCAAATAGAAAACTGAGAAAACGCCAGTTACTGAAGTCATGAGATCAAATGAACGCTGCAACAAACTCTGAGTAAACTATAGCGTCAAATACTGTGGGGCAAAAAAGTATTTAGTCAGCCACTGATTTTGCAAGTTCTCCCACTTAGAAAGATGAGAGAGGTCTGTCATTTTCATCAGAGGTACACTTCAACTATGAGAGGCAAAATGAAAAAAAAAATCCAGGAAATCACATTGTAGGATTTTTAAAGAATTTATTTGTAAATTATGGTGGAAAATAAGTATTTGGTCAATAACAAAAGTTCAACTCAATACTTTGTAACATAACCTTTGTTGGCAATGACAGAGGTCAAGCGTTTCCTGTAAGTCTTCACCAGGTTTGCACACACTGTAGCTGGTATTTTGGCCCATTCCTCCATGCAGATCTCCTCTAGAGCAGTGATCATAAATTATAATGCATTTGAACATTTTTTAAAATATTTTGCACTCAATTTTTCAAGTGTGTTACACCAATGTGACACACAGCAAGGTAATCCATTTGTACATAACAATTACAGAGTAGACCACGTAAACAAAACAAAATAAAAGGAACAAGACAAATGGAAAAAACATACAGAAGAACATATTGAAGTTTTGTACCGACAATTAAACACAAACACAAAATCCATAAACTTTCTATCATATTCCACAGGTTTGAACATTTCACTGTTGGGTTGAACAATAAATTAAAACACACCCCTTTGAGTTCAGGGAAACAGTTTTTCACTCTTGATTTTACAATGTTACAATGTTATAATGTCATTTAGCAGACGCTTTTATCCAAAGCGACGTACATACGAGAACAAGGACAACACAAGCAAAGATCTAGACAAGAGGAAACAAGATCAGTAAGAGTAACAAAGTGCTTCAAGTCAATTTGGGAGCAGGTACTGCCAAGCAGTGTAAAGGCAATGCACAAAAATAAGTAAGGAATTTTTTTTCCCGAAATAAGGAACATCTACAATGAAGCAACCAAACCATTTAAGACCTTCCATTATCATCATCAACAATTAACATCACCACAATAATGACCAAAGTACCAAGTGCTGGGTCACTCAAGAGCTGAACACAGATTCCCAGAGTAGAGCAGGACAGTGTGAGTCAACTGTAGCTGGAAGACATGATCTGCCACTGGGGACAACAGTGGAGAACAGTCTAGCTAAGTGCATAGTGCTTCCTAAAGAGCTGGGTCTTTAGCTGTCTTTTGAAAGTAGAGAGGGACTCTGCAGATCGAATGGAGTTGGCCAATTCATTCCACCATTTAGGGGCAACAGAAGAGAAGAGTCCAGCTAGTGATTTTGATTTTGAGGCCTTGTGTGCTGGAAGCACTAGGCGCTTTTCAGAGGCTGAGCGTAGCAGGTGAGAAGGGCAGTAGACCTGGATGAGGGGTTCCAGGTAAACTGGAGCGGTTTTGGTGACTGCTTTGTAAGTCATGATTAGAGTTTTGTATCTGATGCGAGCTGCAACTGGAAGCCAGTGTAGTGAGATGAGCAGCGGAGTGACATGAGCTGTCTTAGGCTGGTTGAAGACCAGACGTGCTGCTGCGTTCGGGATCATTTGCAGAGGTTTGACTGTGCATGCAGGGAGGCCTGCCAGTAGAGAGTTGCAGTAGTCAATGCGTGACATTACAAGAGCTTGAACCAGGAGCTGTGTTGCGTGTTCTGTCACGCATTTACATGTTTGATTGTTCAATAGACCAGATTTGTACTCTCTATCAAGAAAATACTGATCATATTGGTGTTTCTGAATTGAGGAGGCATGAAGGAAATATAGGCTTTCACTTTGTTGAAGATACCATGAGTCACTGTGTCCTACAATCCATGTAGGATATTTCTCAGAACTGTAAGTGGGCTCCTGATTTATAGTTTACAATAAAAAGTGAGAGATAAATGCCATCAGGTCAGGGGCGTAGTTTATATCACAACATTATAACAAAATGCAACCTATCACACATAAGCAGCAGCTCTGCTCTAGATCCTAAAACATGTCCCCTCAATCACCCATACCTCCATTTTAACTACTGTATCATCAAACAAGATGTTTACCTCAGTTCATCCCTCCAATATGAACACAAAGGTAGCTTATATGTCTCTGTCCCCAGCAGCAGATGAATTGTTCCCATAATCCCTTCATCTCTATTCAGCTCCTCTGCCTCCGTACAGCATTTCCCGCAACCTGCTGCCATTTAACTCTGAACCCTGTCCACAGTCCATCCCAAACTGGACTCACTGTTTGCTCCGGGCCCCTAGATGAGCACACACACCAGATAATAGAACGTACCAGAAGAATTGGAAATCTGACATCAGAGCATCGCTGCATCTCCATCCTGTCCCCCGAGACACACCCTGATCTTAACATCAGACATCCAGGCTGGGAGCCACCGTGTGCTGAGATCTGAGCTTGAAAGGTAGCTGAAAATAAATAAATAAATAACAAAAAATTGGAAAATAGATAAATAAATAACAGCAGGAGAGAAAAGGGAGTTTGTGACTGTGGAAGTTCAGATGAAATAAATCTATTCCATGTTATAGCAGGGGTGCTTTATTAATGAGCTTGTCTGTGACTGCAACTCACCTCCAGTGTTATCTTATTCCCTTCAAATTACCAGGTAATGCACTTGTTTTTCATGATTAAATAGAGACAATAGCATAAATGGTAATAAACTGACTATTAGTTAATTCTGTTCATAACACCCTCATGAATACAGACGAAACAGTCGTCTCTTTTCAGTTGGACACTTAGTTACATCTAGCTGAAACAAGTGCACCGCCTCCATGCATCTGTGTTATTGTCATTGGATGATTTTGCCCAGCACATGTCACCAAGAATGTTAGGCAAAAGTCATAATTAGCTTACTAGTAGGTGTCTTATGAAAAGCCAAACAAAGCTAGCAGCTAGCAAAAATGAGTGCCTCATTACAACCAGCAAGCCTGTGCTGTGGGTAGGAAGAAAAGAGACAACCTGTGGACACATTTTGGATCATCAGTACCGATTACAAAATGAGTCCTGATGAGATCATGGGAGGAAAAAACACTGATATTGTAACTATGGATGATTGATGTATGATGATTCGATGAAATGAATAATTGTTATCTCCCTAAATGTAACGTTCACAAAACTCAGTTATTTGTCTGTGCTGTCGATTCATGCGATTCATGCTATGGAGGTATTTTTTGACAATGCAGTGCAACTCCGAGCCGAGGCGCCTTACGGTACACATTTACCTGCTTCTTCTAAAATCTGGTTCAGGATTTCTTAGGACTCATAAACAGACTCTGAGTCATTCAGATTCAAAATGTTGAACATGATTTGGTGACATGTAGCTCCATGTAGTAATTAGGGATTTGAAATGTGACTTATTGCACTTTCATAACATCTTTTAGGTGTAACCGGTCTGTGATGTCCCTGCGTTGTGTTCTGATATTAATGACAGGAAACAGTAGGTGGGGTTCTTGCTCTTTACTGGCAGTTCTGTGCCAAATACAGCAACAATGAGTCCTGTGAGCTGTGGGTGTATCATGGGTCTTCCCTCTGACCAAGCCAAAATCAGCTCTCTACAGAAAACAGTTTATAAAATCAGCAAATAAAACAAGGAATCTGTTACAAGAAGCATTTAAAAAATATATATAAATACAAATATTCCTATTAAACAATCTACTGTATTAACATAGCCATAGCTGCTAAACTTTGCAGTGTAACATTTCAACAACATACACAAAATTCCTCCATACCTGTGATAAAAGACAGCAACAATGAGTCCCCTGCTGTGGGTGTATCATTGGTCTTCCCTGATAAAATGACAAACAGTCATTAACAGAGATCAGCGGAGTTCATTTCCTAATGGTTATGCTAACCGGTATTTTAGAAAAAAAACATCTGTAACCTGATTTAATGAATTCAAAACTTTGTAGAAATTAACTAGGAGCGGCCGAATGTGACATAGAACAGAATACAACTCTAATAACGTTTGAATCTCTTTTTCTAACTTTTCTAAAAAAAAAATATATATCACTGGAGCATAACTAACTAACCTATCTCTGACCATGCCAAAACCAGCTCTGACCAGACTGCTCACTGCACTCCACACATGCACAGACTCTAGGATACGCAGGTAGGAGGAAAAGGAAACCAAAATAAGAAAAATAAGAAAATGAAATGTATATGGCTTAACCACAACAACCTGTTACATAGGCTCACTTTGTTGTAGGACAAGGAAACACACTTTCATCCAAGATGACTGAACTTACTGAATTCATTCTTCTTCTGACAGATTTTTCCTTTCCCATCGCCTTAATCTTGACTAAAACAATGCTAGACACAGACACCGAAATATGACTCAAAAAACTAATTCTAACACTTTGGAGAAACCGGTTTGGCCTTGTAGACAAGTCACGTCTCATGGACAGAGGCTCTAGTTCTCAAAGGGGGGCGGCCTAGCTCTATTCCCAAAGGAAGCCCTTTACCACATGTCATTACTACTCTATCCACTGTCCTATTCTCTAAAGATGTAAAGGCTCAAAAATAGACACCGTGACACGTGCACGTCTGATGCATAATTCTGTTTGGAGTGAAACAACCCAACTACAACACAAACAGTTATATTTGATTGTCTGTTTCATCATTACTCCCTCATCAGGGCTGAGCCATGATACCTGAACAAAGAAGAACAATAAGGAAAAAAATAACCTGCAGGATGGGTTCCATGTTAACTTGGTACAGTAGTGAGTAAAGTGGCTGATTATGCAAGTCTCATCAAACAGTACCTACCCAGCCATTTACAAAGATTACCCTGTAGCCAGAATTAACAGTGTTTGTTCCCAAAAGCAGAACCCAGAAAGCATCTTAAAAGAACAAGAAATCAATAAACCTATTCGGTGAAGGCAGGAATGTGCGACATGTTAACGGATTAGACAATTTTCATCAGAGGATTTAGGCAGCTTCTCAGGCGTCTTCCTTAAAAATCCATGTGTGTGTGTGTGAGCAAACATGCATGTGTGTGTGTCTGTGTGTGTGTCAGGGTAGCCGCGTTTTCAATGAAAGAAAAGGTTTTCAATGTTAACGATCAGAGGCAGGTGCCTCAGCCGTCACATAACCAGGCCAAGAAAATCAATGCCGGTCTCCTCTCAGACCCAAGGCTGTCCTTCACAGCTGCAAGAAGGACAAACCCCAGGCTTCAGTCACCGCTGATCTCTTATCTGCCTGTCTGTGAGGCTGCTGCCAACACCACGCACCCAGTCTCAGGCTGGCAACGCTATAGATTATATTTAACAATCGAATAGTTATCATTTTATTCATGGCTGATTGGTCATTACAGCAACAATGGAGGGATATTTGTCAATAGAGCATTGACAGGGACACAGCTCAAATCACAGGCGCTGGAGGACTGACTGTAATCATATCAATGTGTAGAAAGAAGGCAGGGAAATTCATGTCAGGAAGTGAACACAACAAAACCTGAGGCACTGATTTGGTTTACAAGAGATGTTTTGTTTGGTTTATGTCAGAAGAAACACTGAAATTGTGTGTCAGTTTAATCTCACTGTTATTAATTGGTTCACGTGTAGATTTGAAACCTTGAAGTAAAGTGCTGCAGCAGAATAGAAGTATACCATTCGGAGAAACCTTGGAGGAAAATGAAATAAAACAACAAACATGGATCAACAAAGCTGTTGCAAAGTTATCCTGAAGGCATCACACTCCTGACCTTGACCAAATGCTGTGCTAAATCTTCAGATGTGATGGGATTTACCTTGTTGGAGCTTTGCCCACAAATATTGTTTTAACAGCATTTACAAGGGCAGAGGAACAGGAAGGTTCGGGGGTTCACCTTGATCTACAGATTGTAATTACATTCTGATTCAACAGTTTGGGAGTTATCAGGAGGCAGAGTGTGGATGAATATTTGATTTGGTTAAAATGCTGGAAATCCTCCTCATTCTTTAAACAACTCTTTCTTGCACAGCTTGAATTAAGCCCGACGTTATCTTTAAAGTAAATGAATATACAGAAGCTTTATGAGAGCTTATCTCATCAGAGAACACAGAACACCATCCCTCAGGAATTTGCATACTTGTGCATTTTAAAACATCTAACATATCAAACTAAGCTTTGAAATGACACCGTTTAAAATCCAACACATCTGGTTCCCTCTTTTGTTAGCTAAAATATGCATGAGTAAATAATTCACCATAAAAGGTATTTACTTCTCCCCACAGATCTGTATGCATAGTGATATCTATATAATAAGCAGTATTGATGTTTTGTTAACACTTAAGTGTATGTAAATATAGATGCAGACATATTTCCCCAGCACAAAGATCCCCAAGGTATAACCAAGCATCCTCACTGATGTCTCAACTCTACACATCTAATTACATAGGTTCAAATCAGCTGTGACTTTTAATAGATACAAACATGCAACTTAATGGTTCTGACTTGTGTTCCTTTCCGGTCCCTTGTCTCTGGAATATGCTCGAGCCCACAGATCATTCAGTTCCACCTTCACTTTTGGAGAGACCAGCCTCATGCATACTGGGAATCAAATTAACCAGGCTCTGGGAGATTGTCTCTTGGCAGCTTTAATGTAGATCTCCTTGGAGATACCGGAGGGAAAATGAAGGGAATATCCAGCCTGATCTGTATCTAACCTCGAATGTAATAGACTAGGTCCAGGTCAAGATAGCCATCTCTGTCTGAGCACACTGAGGGCAGTTTATGGAGTCCATGTGGGTCTGTGTTTATCTGAGCTGGCTGAACACAGTGAGAGGTGCGGTGAGGCTCAGCACTCATGTGAAACCAACAAGAAGTCATTTGTGTCACATCATTTTAATTAAATATCAAAACATTTGCATGATCTTTACTAATAAATAAAAGCAGATGTTGTGAAAAATGCAGGGGATTTTTGTTCTGCAAGCATCAAAATTAAATATGAAATAGTCTGAGGGTTTTCGATCAGAATTTGCATTAGTGTGTTTGCTCTTAGTATTACTGAATTAGCAATTCTTTCAAGGGTGATTCTGGCTTGAGATCCATAAAGCTATTAAACAATATCTTCTCAAGTGCAGGGCAAACACTTAGCTCACAGAGATGCATGCATTTTTAAAAATCTGATGTTGCTCTGGTTAATTACACATATTTAAATCCAAAACAGAATCTGAAATCTGTGCTAATGCCCTCCACCTCCACCCAAATCACCAACACCAATTAAGGGAGTCTGATTACTGCCTGAACATTTTAACCATTAAATGCAGTGTTTCTTTGTTTTCTCAAAAGTCCTCCAACATAAAATCCTCATTGTCAAATATTCAACACTTTGGGTGAGTTTCAGAGAACAGCTAGCTTAGTGAGTGTTTGGTTCAACTTAGAATTTGAGTTAAAATCTCAAACTTGAATGGTTTTGCATAAATGCTGCTTTCCAATCTAAGGCCAGGCATATACTGTGGAACTCTGAACTCTAAACTGTGAATGACACAGGTACCCCTTTTCAACCAACGCGAACTTGGTTCTAGTTCCGGGCTGGTGCTCATTGCTGGTTTGGAGCTGATTCAACTTGCAAACCAACTCGGCACCAGTTGTTTTTCCAGCTGTTTGAGCCCTTCTACGTGACCGCTTTTCCCAGCAGCGCTAGCACAAACTTTCCCTCACAAAAACAACGATGGCGGACAATGTAGCATGCTTGCTGGTGTTGCTTCTGGCTTTTTGTAAGCACAAGACATCCCGAAGAGAACTTATCCAACTTTACCAACACTTATGTGCTCTGGCGACCTCGCCCCTCGTCCCCTGCCCCTCGCCTCTTATGTAAGCAGTTCAGGGTTCCAGACCAGCAAAGAGTTGGTGCTGCTCTGGAACCTGTTTTCCTGGCTGGGAGCTGGTTCTCTCGCTGTCGAAACACAAAAAAATGGTTCTCAATTGAGCATCGGCTCCAAACCGGCCCTGAAACTACCTCGATGGAAAAGGAGTCAGGCTGGAGCTGAATGTAGGCCCTCGGAAATCTGGTCAGAAACTCGATTCACACAGTGTACGCCTGGACTCAGAGAAAACAGGATGATGCATGTATGAAGAACACATATAATAACAGATTTATTTTTAAAGTGAAACAAAAATCCCCTCTGAGCCATGTCTTGACATGAAATGAAAACTGTTTCCAAAATCTCCCAAACAGGACATTTTATTTTGATACACCGGGGAATGATGAGGCTGATGGCAGAATAAAAATAATATCCTGCAAATATTAAACTGCTGAAAAGTGACAGGGTGTTCACACTAATAAAAAATGTTGCAGCAATAAAAGAAACCATCAAATAACTATTTTTAACAATGACATTTAATTGCCAGATCTGAGGCACTAACTTATATTTAATAGTCTTGACATTTAAAAACATATTGAAAATGATGTACTGTGATTTTATGATTGAAGACTAAATCAATAATTCTTTCTCAGGCATCATTATAGACTGCATTCTTAGTCTGCTTCTCCCTTTAGGACCCACAACCCCAACCCCTCAGTCTGAGAGCTCCCACTGAGAGCTAGGGTGACAAATCTTATATCAGGTGGTTATCTAGCCCTTCAAACAGCTCTATAAATACAGTGTTTTTAGAGGTTCTATTTAATGTCAGTGTTTACAATATGGCGACCACCTTCAGTATGCGTCATAACTCAACTTCAGAAACCAGAGAACACGTTTTGTAGAGTCTATGGGAAAGACAGCAAAGTGACTCAAAGCAGCCCAAGTTATTCATCAATTTAAGAGTTATGATGCTGACTCCAAAATAACTCTTATCAATGCATCAAGGACATTAAACAACTGTCAGTCAACCAGTGAATATGCTGTCAGAGAGTGTTATGTCCATTCATGGTGAGCCCGAGAGGAGCGTCTTAAGAATGCTAACACAGCTTACCAAAGCGTCTCCTTCCGAGATATTGATGAGAGTGTGTGTGTGTGTGTGTGTTATTTCTAGAGCCGTTATGCAGCTGACAGCCTTTAAGATCACCACAGAGTCTTTATATTGTTGTTTCTAACAAACACAGCTGACCTACAAACTGAAACCTGAAGGAAATTTAAATTTGTGAGGTATTTTGATAAAAAGAGGTACCACATGTGCTTCATTCACATATGGTTATGTTCTGTTCAAATGTAATTCAAAATCTTAAGAAAAAAAGATTTGCTCTACTAAAAGTATTGTTGCAAAACTGAATATAGAAAAAGGGAAGTCGTCCTGAAACTAGAGTCCACTCAAAGACGGATTCAATAAATTACTGGAGGTTGGGGTGCCGTTGGCCTAGCGGTCTAAGTGTGTGCTCCATATACAGAGGCTACAGCCCTCATTGCAGAGGTCACAGGTTTGATTCCAGCCTCGACCATTTACTGCACGTCCTCCTCCACTCTCTACTCCCCACATTGTCCCATCTCTCTTCAGCTGACCTATCAAATAAAGGCAAAAATGCCCAAAAACATTCAAAAATACATTTAAAAAAATGTACTGGAGGTTAACAAGCTGCCATGGCTGTTGTCACATCTTCCTACAATATCAGTGCATTTTAATGCAAGCAGTCGTGGAAAGTAAATATTATTTAACTTTTTTACAAAGACTTTCTAAGTAACTTTACTTCTGGCAACAATGTAAGAACATCTGGAAGTTTTTTACACAAACTGTTACTTCATGAAGTAATCCCTATAATTCCCTTAACCCTCCTGTTACCCTTAAATTTACTAACATCTTTAATCTTTGGGCTCAATTTGACCCCATCAATTTAAACCTCCAGAAACTGATTGTTACCCAGGTTTATGTGTCAGGTACTTTATGTTTCTTTGACTATAAATACCCCTTTAAATAAAATATATTTCAAGCATAAACACAATTTAAAGCATTTAGAAGGACTTTATTATAAAACAGAACATCAACCTGCTGAGAGTTTGTCATGCTCATGTCGGCCCTGCATTGTTTCTATGTTATCAAAACGTATGACACAGGACTCATCATTGAATGTCTTTAGAGACATGGTGGCTGGAAATATTATATCTCAATCTAAAGGTTGGCGGATCGATCCCAGCTCCTGCAGTCACATGAGGAAGTGTCCTTGGTTACAGTGACCTCAATATCATCCAAAACAACCAAAACTAATGTGTGTAAAATGTGGATATTTCTTATGTTATATACAGCTAAAACAGCCTGGGGTCAAATTGACCCCAAGGAACACCGATGCGTAACATACCAACATTTTAATTTTACATGTTCCCTGTTGTCCCCATTAAATTAGGAAAAGTCATGAAATATGAAGCCAAAAATATGATGTTAGTCATTAATTTAGAGACATTAAAAACAGAATGAGGTCCAATTTACCCCAAGGATAATAGGAGGGTTAAATGAGAGGACACTCAGTAGGAGATTTGTTGGTTCCACAGAGGACTAAGATATTCATTGGAGATTAGTTGTTCATCTCCAGGCGATAAATAAACTGATCACTTATTTAATCTTCCTTTAGCTAGCAAGCTAATCAAGTGAGAGCTGCATGTCATCATTATGGTCCAGTTGTGTTAGCAATAATAGATTAAACGTGCTTATTGTATATTTATGTAAACATATATGCCGATGCAGCTTGTTCATGATGATTCAATGTAACTGTTAAATGATTAACTTAACCAGCATTATGGAGTAAGGTTATATTACACAGCACTTCATCACAGATCTAGTATGTGTGGTGAATGGTCCTATGCTTCTCTATGAAATAACCAGGCTGTTATTGTAACCGATGCCCAATATATAAAACCCACATGATGTTAAGATAGCCTGATCAGGGTACCGCAGTGATGGCAGCTACGCAAGATTTATTCAGTCATGAATTCGGAACAGTATTATGATCCAGGTTATTCAGTTAACTCAGCCCAAGAGGATGCTTTTAAAATGAGGGAGACAAGGCCACAGAATCAAGATGACAGAGAGGGTTTTTTTTTTAACTTTCTGCACTTTTGTTTTGTGAAAGTAATGATTAGAAAACCTGTGAAAAGTTTGGATTGAACATTTTTGTTCGTACTGAAATGGAAAAAGCTAGGCAAAGCTGTTTGATCAATAGGTATAAAAATTGGATGAATTTTAAAAACCAGAGTGGTTCAGGGTGTAGTTGTTTTATCTGAGGAAATAGAAAAACAGGATTTCCACTTATTTCATGAATCCTCATTATTAAATAACTTTGGTCAGGATGAGAGGCGTGAAAAATCTTGATCATAGCGTGCTTTTAAAACGAACATTTCTGCAAAACCTGATTTAAAACAACATAAAATCCTAATTTCCACACACAGCATTACACTCCTCTGAGTGAACCGTTTCATTCCCTGTGTGCATCTGAGGGGATAATCGTATAGCATTTTTCAGTGACCCGGTCTGGCCTGTTCATCAGCCTGCACATGTTGGTCTGTCTGGCTTTGAAGCCTGTGAGGCTGCTGCAGAGACATTAGGCCGGGATGACAGAAGTCCTCACACAGGCAGCGATTTCTCCTGACGCAGCAGCGGGCTCAAATGGAAGGAGCTCTACAGCAGCCTGAATCTGCTGCACACAGTGTTCAGAGCCTTAAAGAGAAAAGCCTGGGATGAGGAGATCTATGGCTGTGGGGCCTCTGTGACTACAGATAGTCGCTGCATGCTGCTGTATTATTGTCAGCAAAGGTTCAGTTTCTCCCTCTCCAAACAAAGTTAGTGGACCCACACAATCAATACATATATGAAAGTACAGAAACTATAGGTTTGAGGCCCTTTGAGCCATGCACAGATGTGAAATTACTGCATTGTATGGATAGAAAGTCAAAGAATACAGTCGGCATCACGTTGTCAGACAACATCAGAAATATCAGAATCCATATTCAGTGTCAAAGTGCGATGACTTAATCCTCGTTAATAGCGTAATCACAGTGATGAGTGTAATCTTGATTGACAGGGCTGGACTGAGGCTACCCTGTCTGACCTTCACTGGGTCCCTTGGGTGACGTGAATGACAGAGTGGGAGGTGTGTGACAGTCCTGGTCCCTGTGCCCCCCACCCCACCCCTCCTCCTCCCCTCTCTCTCCCAGAGATTGATTGGAGGCCTGCATTGTGTTTCCCCGGCTAGTCACGCCTCATTATTGGCAGCCTCACTTAGAGAAACTGACAGGTCACATCATACACACAGCAAACTCCCACTTTTTCTACAGAGCAGACACACACACACTTCGCTGTTCACACACACACACATACACACAACAAATGATCTCATTATAGGAGTTTTTTTTTAGACCACACACTACCTTGACCGATAACAAAACTCAATCCAAAAAAGAAATGCTCCCGTGTGGTTGATGAATTGGCAGAAAACGGGCGTAGGAGTGTAACAGCATTGAATTACTTGTGTTTTTAGCTGCAGCAATCGTCTGAAAGTTAAACATAGTAATTTAAAATGACACCTTCTCTATTGTCCTCTCTGTCCCTTCCGATCCAATCAATCCACCTTGACTTAAATGTGTCTGGCTGAAGGCTGTACTTACAAGCAGGATGTAAACAGTGTGGGTTGGCTCATGAATACTCATTTGTTATGAAAACACAGATGTCGCAGTACGACACAATGTGTGCCATATCACTATCAGTGGGAAAAAATGCGGTATTGAACGGAGCTACGGGCGATCCGGCTGTGAAACCTTACTTAGCTTTAGTTTCAAGACCCTGAAGTCATGTTTCAAAAACTTACTTCAGTCTGAAGTGGCAAACTATTGCAGCTCTTCCCTGCTGTGATTCTCAAATTGTTAGTAGATGTTGAAAACGGACAAAAAGCCAGACTTCACTCAATTACAGTGCCTTGCAAAAGTATTCATACCCCTTGAACTTGTACACATTTTGTCATGTACCAAGCACAAACTTGAATTTATTTTATTGGGATTTGTAATAGACCAACACAAAGTAGCCCATTATTGTGAAGTGGAAGGAAAATGATACATGGTGTTAAAGATTTTTACAAATAGAAAACTGAAAAGTGTGCAGTGCAAATGTATTCAGCCATCCTGAGTCAATACTTTCTTGAACCACCTTTCGCTGCATGTCTTTTGGGTTGGTCTCACCCAGCTTTACCCATCTAGAGCCAGACTTTTTTCCCTATTCTTCTGAGCAAAACAGCTTCAGTTCAGTCAGATTGGATGGAGAACGGCAATTTTCAAGTCTTGCCAGATATTCTCAATAGGATTCAGATCTTCCACTTCACATATATGCACGACTTTGTGCTTGTCTATGACATAAAATCCCAATAAAATTAATTTAAGTTTGTGCTTGTAACTTGACAAATTGTGTAAAAGTTCAAGGGGGGTGAATAATTTTGCAAAGCAGTGTACATATATTCTTTCACAGGGATCCGTCCTACTCCTGTGGTGATTTTCCAACCTGTCCAAGTTTTCTCAGTCGTACTGAATCTAGCTTAAACTGACTTCAAACCAAATGCATACATCTTCAGCTGGGTGCAGTTCTCTTTGACCTCTTATGTCACACTCCTGCATAGTTTTGCACCTCCAACACTAAAAATAAAGTCCTGACAGATATAAATCTGTGTATCATCTCTCTGTAGTAGCAAATGATTGTTTGGAAGCCAACTTCATCATGTGTAATTTAAGCAATCAAATGTCATAAACATACTTGCAAGACCACAGGGATGGATGATGAAGTTATCACAACAGAGGACACTTAGACTGACTCAGGCCACTAATTGCACCAATAATTGCACATAATTTTCCTCCACTATCCGCTCTGTATCAAGATCCACTTCAGAAAGAACACTGCTACAGTGAAGCTCAAGCACAAACTAGGGATGGGCAATGATTTTTAAATATTCCAATATTCGTTCACTTTGTGAAAATCAAAGAGTTACTTAAGAGCATGGCTGCAAAATGTAAACACACACACCACACCGCGTCACAGAAACACCGACATAAAGATTGAGACAGACGCTGACAGTGCCCGCTACTAGCAGCACCTCGTCCTGCTGCTGGTTAACATGAATGCCACACAAATGGGCTGTTAATGGGACAGGTGTATGTGTGTGTGTGTGTGTGTGTGTGTGTGGGGGGGGGGGGGTCGAATAATCGTCGAATAGATGCCAATGATTTTCAAATAGTATTTTGGCTTGTAACGCCCATCCCTAGCAAAAACCATACAGTTGTGCAGCTTGTTGCAGTTTGCGCTTGTTTTGCATCTAAGCCTGGATACGAGCCGTCAGCATCTCCTCTCTGCTGTGCAGAACTGTGCTGTGCACTCTCTTTCTCATGGACCTCAAACCTGTCCACATAAAGAGTTTCAGCTGAATCGGAAGGGGAGAAAAATAACTATTGCTATGCCCGGTCTAGGGGTAGCCGAGGCATAACGTGAACAAGACCCATTTCCCCCAAGTCCCAATAAGCCACAAAAACTAGGATTGCAAGTATAATAATTAAATGATTCATTTGCATAGATTATATTGAATTATAACAACTTAAGAGGAAACAGAAATAACCTTCAGGGTGAACCAAGGCCGTAGTTACAAACAGACATTTCTAACTGAAGTAAAGCAACTGACCTGAGAAATCAGAGCAACCAAAACGCATTTACTAACCTCCCTACCTGAGGAAAACAGGAGAAACAAGATTAAATAAACGGGCAGTTCCCCGCTACACAACTTAACAGAAACACGCTAACACATGGGAGAACAGAAGGCTAACGGGGCTGGTTGGAAGCAGAGGGAGCTGGGATTCCCGTGTCCTGCGTTGACATCATCACATAGTACATACAGGGGCAAGACCTCCAACCCAGCCTATCAGCTGCCGAGCTGAAGTCCAACGAAATCAAGCCCCGAATGATGAGCGCACCTGTAAGAGAGACAGCAGCAAGCAATACAAAAATCACAGTCGTAACACTATGCATTTCATTATTTCACAATTAAGTGTGATGTCAAATGCAATGCACACCATAAAATAACAACAGGGTGTTTTTGCACTTAAATATCCAGAATTTTTATTTTAGAGTGATGAAGATAAGTTCAAGAATATGCAAAGAAAGCTCAGAACATTTGTAGAAACTGGAGCACTGTGGAGTTTTTCAGGCACTGGTTTTTCTGTTTTGTTCATGACCATAATGTCAAGAGGAAATCCATTTAATAGAGATATTATTTAACTCAACTTAAATATTGTCTGCACATACATCTCCTATTCATGCACTTAGAGCTACAGTGAATATTCACAGTCATTATAAAATGACTCTACTAAGAAGAAAATGTACTTTCAGTTTGTGTTGCAAAATCATGGATTTTAAAGAAAAAGAAGGATATATACATAAAGATATGTCTCCCCCTTCACTGTCCAGAAAAGAACACATTGTGCTCCTGTGCCTTTGGGGTCATTTAAAGTCATAATGTAATGGAGAAGAGTCTGCACCAGGGCACTTGAACTCACTCACTCTGTGTTTACATGACCAATTTAAGTCTGACTCGACTCTTACTGACTTTAAGATGCACAGACGTTATTGAGATAACTTCTAATTTTCAGAAGTCTTCTATAATTATCATTTTTATTGTAGTTTTCATGCAACTTGGACTTTACATGAGCAGAGGAAAATGCCATGTTGTGTCCCAATTCTGGCTGTTACCAAAATATAATTGTTAAACAAGCAGTACAAATTAAAGCAACATATATTTCTTTAAAATAATACTTTCAGGCAATGATTGGCTCACAGTGTTACCAATGAAACCAAATATATCAAACCATGCTGACCCATCGATTGATAAAGGTCATGTAGGCCTTGAACACAACACAGACCCAGGCTTTGCTGAGTAGACTGAACTCAGTCATTCTTCACAGTCCCTCGCTCCCCTCTTTAATTGTGTGAACCTCCATCCTCGATGCTATTTTAGCCAAGATTCAGTGGTGTGACCCTATTGTTCTATCTCCCTTTTAAAAAACATTCCTAGTCCTTATTTAGAAGGCAGCTTAATTGAATTTGGCCCATGGGGCATTAATCTTGGGGCTGTGTGGTCAGAGACTGGAAATTGGATCCAGGTCAGGTTTTTACATGTTGTAATTAAGGTCACTCGGGGCAGGAGAGACGGGGGGAATGTAATGGGGGGCGGAGGGATGAAGGAGTGCATAAGATAGGGTAGTTAATGGATAAAGTGCTATGGGAGAAATAAAGACACAGAAGAAGAGTGCACAGGGAGTAATGAAGAACATATGGAGAATAAAGGAAATAGGACGAGACTGAAGGACATGAGGGTATGGACTTATTTACAGACCAACTGAGGGATTGAGGGCTTGAGGAGTCCACAATTACCACTTTTAGACCGAGGCAGTTTCAGGGCTGGTTCGGAGCGCTCAATTGAGGACTGTTTTTTCATGTTTCGACTGCAGGTGAACCGGCTCCCGGCCAAGAAAACCGGTTCTAGAGTGGCTCCAACTCTTTGCTGGTCTAGAACCGCAAACCACTTACGTCATGGGCGAGGTCGGCATGATCAAAAACACAAATCAAACGTGTACCGCCATTGTCCTGCGGCGAAAAAATTTAAGAGACTAATGGATTCCAAAGCATATCGTTGTTGTTGTGAGGGAAAGTTCCCACTAGTGCTGCTGGGAAAAGCGTTCACGTAAATCTGATGTCATGACGTGCCTGGTTCACATGGTCGAAATGCGGTTAATGAGGTATGAGGAAGGGAACTGATTATTAAAATTGGTATCAGACCAAAAGGGATTTTAATTTTTCCCCAAAACTGAAAATATTTAGGGTCATGTTGGCCTAGCGGTTCAGGCCCTATGGTTGCTGGTTCGATTCCTGGCCACGGCCATTTGCTGCATGTCTTCTCCCCCCTTCAACGCAACCATATTTTGTGTCTCCTTTCCTATCCATTAAAGGAAAACATGCCCACACAAAATAAGAAGATGGTGGAACGTCAAATGAAAGACATGAAATTGCAAAAGCTAATCAGCACCCAATGCATCTGACCCACTGCGATGCATTTGATCTTGCAAACCAACCTGACAAATTTAACATTTTCACATGTTTTTAAATTGACATCATGATGATGTTATTTGGGAAAACCTTTAGATCTGTTTATTTTAACTTGGGGAAATGCTAGGTTTATGGGCCTGCAGTTAGCAGGATAATCACTTTCTGTGACTTATATTTATATATAATATATAAAGTTATATATTTTGGGACTTTTTTCCTTTATTGGATAGGACGGCTGAAGAGAGACATGGGGAGTAGAGAGTGGGGGAAGACGGGAGTCGATCCGGTGACCTCTGCAACATGGACTATAGCCTCTGTATGTGGGGCGCTTTGACTGCTAGGCCACCAGTGCCTGTGACTTGCCTTTTAACAGCAAAACTGAGACTCACCAAAAACAGATAGGCATTCACCCCTCGGCTGAAAATGAACCAATGTACGCCATTGTTTTCCTCTCCAGAAATCTCCTCCAGAACGAGTAATGATCCAAAATATGGCACTATTTGATTGGCTGATATATGTGGGAAGGTGAATTTTTTCTTGTCTTTGACCTGATCACACAAAATGATCACCTGATCAACCTTAACCGATGACCACGAGGTGAGGAATTCTCTCCTTCGTTCAGAACCCACCTTATCTTATTCTCACTCGGTATCTGCCACCATGTTTTGCTCGTACAATCATAACCAAAGGGCCAATGTGAGATACGTACCTCTCATTTTATCCTTTTCTCTGTCTGCATTATTCTGCCTCTTATATCTGCCTCTTGTTCTCCATTTTCTTCTCTCTATCTTGTACCATCTCTTTGCCAATTCCCTCTCTCTGTCCTCATCTATTCCCAAGAGACACAAAATCAGGCGGCAAGGGGAAACTGATGAAGACAGGGATATGTGGAAACGGAGAAGGGGACAGGGAGGGGGGGTGTGGACAGATGAGGCCCATCAGGAGATGAGTGTAACAGGAGTAGAATGATAATGACCAATGAGCCCTTGCTTTCCACTGCGCCGTCTCTGCACGATTTTCATGTCACAGAGAAGAACCCGCAGGAGCATGCATGTACTGTAACGTCTAATCTAGTCAGCCTACTCATTGCATATATACTTTCCCTCTCAGCTCAACAACACAGACGCGCCTATAAAACCCTGAGGGACCAGGAACTCCCAACAACTACCACAAGGAACTTCAAAGGGATCACACTCTCATCCCTTTCTCCGACACACATACAGTCATCCATACTTACAGAGATAAAGCAGCCCTGCTTCATATCTCATTTCCACAGTCTTAGCATTGTTCAGTTGCATAAAGCTCATGAATACTCCGTGACTCGACTTTAGAGAGCCAAGAGTTAAAACCGCGCTCTAGAAGCACACTCTCTCTAATGTTCTCTGAGCATTAAAATGTAGAACGCAGCAAAATTGAAAGCTGAATAAGTAAATTTTAGGCCACATATTTAATAGTCTTTTCAGGGAAAAAAGAGAATCTCCGGCTGGCTGACTGGAATGAAATGTAATGAACAAAAATAATCACTCGCTCGTTCACAGTTTCTCTCCCTCTGTCCTGGGGAAATGATATTTCTGCATTTAGTAAATAAAAAGAAAGAAGGAAGAGCTAATCTCTTTTGGTGGGAGAGGAGGACGGACTAATAGAACATGTTGACACATGTATTAGAGACTGCTATAATTGAATAAGGGGATTTGGAGGAACATTATTAAGATATGTAGGGATTTAAAACGGTAGAGAACAGAGAGGAGGCCAACTGAGTCAAACCAGCTCCTAGAAACAGCTTCTTTAAGTCATCTGTGGGGAGGAAATGTGCCAGTTCTGCTCTACTGCATCTAAATACATACTATTGGTTATCATCTATTTACATAAAATATATAACTGTGTAAAGAACAACTGGTCCCTCTAGTTTAATTCAGTTTCCCTCTTTCTGTTCTGTTCAGTGGGCTCATTCAGCGCTTACTGAAACCATAAAATCATCTACACACAGATGAAATATTCACTTTTTGCAGTCGTGTGTTTGATCTGTCACATTGTGTGAACATCTTTAACACTCAGCAGTAAAAGCAGCTACCTAAACCCAAAAAGTGACGCAGATGTTCATTGCAAGATCAATGTGAGTTCCACACGAGTCAAGAGCTGCGTTCTCATTTGCACAAAACTCCTAAAAAATGTCCCAAAAAGCGAGCTGAGCTGCATGTGTGAACCAAACATCTTGTGACTGGTGCATACTTTTACACTCAGTCACTGATTATGTTGATACGTCTGTACACAAAATATTAATGTAAAGAACAAAAGCTGTCGTGATAGTATTGCCTCTGCTTCCGCCGCCATCTTGGATGTCTTCAACGGCTGCATCTCAAAGCTCTTAACTTCAGTCTCCTCTCTCCTCCGCCGAACCGGAAGTAGTTACTGACCCGCCATATTCAGTGGCGTCCCAAAGCTCTTACCTCTGCTGGAGGAGAAAGGACGGAGGAAACTGATCTGAGGAGCGATTATCGAGGAAACACAAGAGCAGACTTCGTGGAAGTCTTTTCTCTGACAGACACGCCCCCTTATCGAATATCACTCACTGATTGGACGCTGCAGCGGCTTGGACTTCTCTGAAACTTAACATCACTTGAGTTTATTAATAGAGAAAAGACAGACCTTAAAACAGTCACTAAGGGTGCCCTGAGACAGACCTTAAAACAGTCTCTAAGAGTGCCCTAAGACAGACCTTAAACCAGTCTCTAAGAGTGCCCTGAAACAGACCTTAAAACAGTCACTAAGGTTGCCCTGAAACAGACCTTAAAACAGTCTCTAAGGGTGCCCTAAGACAGACCTTAAACCAGTCTCTTAGAGTGCCCTGAAACAGACCTTAAAACAGTCACTAAGGTTGCCCTGAAACAGACCTTAAAACAGTCTCTTAGGGTGCCCTGAGACAGACCTTAAAACAGTCACTAAGGGTGCCCTGAAACAGACCTTAAAACAGTCACTAAGGGTGCCCTGAGACAGACCTTAAAACAGTCACTAAGGGTGCCCTGAGGCAGACCTTAAAACAGTCTCTAAGGGTGTCCTGAGACAGACCTTAAAACAGTCACTAAGGGTGCCCTGAGACAGACCTTAAAACAGTCACTAAGGGTGTCCTGATACAGACCTTAAAACAGTCACTAAGGGTGCCCTGAGACAGACCTTAAAACAGTCACTAAGGGTGCCCTAAGACAGACCTTAAAACAGTCACTAAGGGTGCCCTGAGACAGACCTTAAAACAGTCTCTAAGGGTGCCCTGAAACAGACCTTAAAACAGTCACTAAGGGTGCCCTGAGACAGACCTTAAAACAGTCTCTAAGGGTGCCCTGAAACAGACCTTAAAACAGTCTCTAAAGGTGCCCTGAAACAGACCATAAAACAGTCACTAAGGTTGGCCTAAAACAGACCTTAAAACAGTCACTAAGGGTGCCCTGAGACAGATCATAAACACATGTTGGTTTCTAAACACTCTGTATCTGATGAGCTGAGATTAAAACGTGTTTGAAGTGAGTTTTAAATACAAAATACTGAACGCAAAATCATAAATTCAATATAACAGAGGATGGATTATGTTATATCTGTTTGTTTATTTCAGATTCACTGTCTAATGAAATAGAGTAATAGTCTCATATCATAGATAGTTTAGATATATTCATGATCAGTTATTTCTCCTGTTAGTTTTTTTGTTCTTGTTTTCTTCATGAAGAGAAGTCTGACAGTAAAGTTTGTCAGTTATTAAAAACACTTCCACAGACATCATGATAAAAAGCTGCCTCACCGTGGGTCTTTGTCCTTTTGTACTATTAAAAGTCCACTACCCAAAGACCCGAGGGCTCTCACTGGCTCAGGTGATAAAAGCAAACCTGATAAATAAGAAGGAGCAAGACTATTAAGAGATTTAAAAACCAATAAAATAATCTTAAAATCTATTCTTCTTTTGACTCTTGTCTTAAATCATAAGACTGCTGAATAAATGAAAAGTTAACAACTGAGCTGTAACACTCTTGCAAAGAGTGTACTAAAAGAATAACATGTGACGGCCTCTTAATTATTTGTTTCATACCCTTGCTGAATAAAAGTATAATGAAGATGTTTCCTGAAGCACAGTAGACCAGAGGTGTGTCTCTGTTCTCTAATGTTGCGTCCATTCATCCCCCTCTTGTGTCTTTTTCCTTGCTGACATGTCTAAATATATAAAACAGTTTTTCTGGGTTCTATGTTTAACTACCACATCTGTCATGTATCCATAACATCACACTCAAAGTATTGCACATGCACCATAAAAGTAGATGTCATCACATGGTGACAGAAGACAGAGATCACACTCCCACATGTGACATCTTTGAACCACACATTAGGTGAGATTAGAGGAGATGTGAGTTAAGTCCTCCCCTCTCTGATGGTAACCCCATCAGACCTCTCACTTACCACGCTGTGACTGCACTATGTCGCTCCCCTGTCGAGTGTCTCAGTCATAGGGCTCATCAGTAGATAATCACACTTGCTCCTTGTCACCTCTTCTTATTCGAGGCTGTTAATTTGAATAATTACAGGTTGGAAGACATTTTTCCCTTTGTTTTAGTTAAAAAAAAGTACAAAAACATTTGGAAAATGTTCACATTTAATGAACTATCTTTCTACAGAAACAACTGTTGTATTTTTTGCCATGCTGAGTCTCATAGTGGGGCTAAATATTTTACTCTTGACGCCCTGAAACCTGCTGTGGACACACCAAACACACAGGTTAGCCATTCAACTGACACACAGTGTGTAATGTTTACTGCAGAAGAACAGAGAGACTATAATAATGAACAAGGTAAAGTTGATTATTTTGGACCCCTCAGCTCAAGCATGAACAGTCTGCTTGCTGGACAGTGTTGTATGAAGGGATAGTGCTAGTGTTAGTAGTGACTGAGTGCACCTGTAAGGCATGCACATGAATGGTAAGCGCGCGTATAATTTGTGGCTCCTGTTGAAGATTGTGGATCCACCGTTCCTGCTGTAATAAGTTTACATATATGTAAACTTTAGTGCTAATTAGATCATCTTATAGTGCTTTGAGAAAAATAGTCCCGGAGCGCTGTTTAGGTGCGCTCCATCAGCGCTGTGATTTTATGCGAGGCCGGTTTTGGCCCGCGGGCTGCGTGTTTGACACCCCTGTTCTAGAGGAATCTCAATTGACAAAAAAATGAATGATTACTTTTACTTTCATGAATCTTTTACAAAAACAACACAATAGAAAAATTACATTGTGGGAAATCTTCACTATTTAAAAAAATCTGATTTGAAAAGCACATTTTTTGATGACTCTATAGTTTAACAAATGAAGTGCAATTTCAAAGACTCAAACTGAACTCCACAGCTGTATCAGTAGAAGGGAGACATCTCTAACCATGATCCTGATCCGGGTCAGGACCTGTCACTTCTGAAGCTGCTTAGTTTGTAAAATATCCAAACATTTGTGTAATGACTCACAAGCAGCTCGTCCTCCAAACGACTCCTGATCAAGGCTACCTATCTTATCTCCACATGGGCTTAATTGGGCAGATGATTTGTGTAGTGAAAGGTTTTAACATATTACTGAAGCTTGGTGAACCACAATAATTCCCCCTTGTTAAGATAAGAAGTCAGTGCCAACTGTCTGGAGTGCTTTCAGTGCTGAGCGCTGAGGAATGAACCAGACAGCAACGTCCCTCATCAAGGTTACAAGAACTCCACTCTTGCATTTCATAAAGAAATGTTAACAATGCATTAGCTGGTTCTGCGTCAGTCTTACATTACACTTCCTTTATCAGAGGTACAAACACTAAGTGCATGTACTAATCAGTAGCTGAAAGACTAAAATGTCACGTCCTTACCTGTTCTGTTGTGTCATTGAAATAAAGCCAACTTTTATCCTTCAGTTTGTTTCTCAGAGAGACCACACACAACAAGGAAGAAACAACAAGAACGCCTTTATGTAGTGGAATTTATTTTCCCTGCACTGGCAATATACAGCACCTTAATGTTGCCCCTTGCTAATTTAGAGAATTCACAGGGCAGCGGGTGGTTTTGTGCTCACCAGAGCATACAGACAGAGGCAATGAGGCAAGTGGAATAACATTAGAGCCCCTTGTTTGAAGCTGCAATCCTCGGAGCAGGTAGGCCGGGTGGGGAAGAGGAGAGAAGGAGGGGAAGGGCAATTGTGTTGGCAGCCCTGATCAAGTGCATAACTAATGACTGCTGCTCCAAATGTCAGAACAGACACACGGCTACTCTGACGCTTTCTTAACCAACATCACACACGAAATATCAAAATACAGGACCAGATCAAAACATGGGCCAATTTTCTCAGCAAGCACCAGAGGGTAGAGAAATGATGAAGAGAAAAAAGGGGTGAACGGACCTGAGATGAGCGGAGGGTTGGAAAAAAAAGAAACGACGACATGAAATGGGGCCATTAGGCAGAGGAGAGGGCCTTCATGTTGACTGTGTGCTTTTATGTCAAACGGGAACAAAAGACACCATGTAAGTGCCTCAACCTTTTTAATGGGGCTGTGGGCGCCACAATCACAGCCATGAATAAGATATCACTCCTGGTTCTCCGTGTGCAAGATTTGCATTCCCAATTCCCAACACCAGTTTGCAAGCATTTTTTAGTTCCTATGATTAATTGAGTGCATTTGCTTAAAATAAAGGCATAGTTTAACCACACAAGAATTGCATAACATACTGGTATGCCTGTGACAGACACACAAACAGAATCCTCTATGAGCTCTAAGATCCTGCAGCTGGGGGATTTTCAGGGTTGTCAAAATTGATGTGCACATGTCTCATCTTATTCTCATTTCAATCCTTTAATAATACTCAGCATCCATCGGCAGCAAAAGCAGACACATGGCACAGGCCTGCCTCCACAGGTAGCTCTGCTTCTTTCACCTGCACCACTCTCAGAGGGCTGTCGTGTGAGGGTATAGATTTTTACAACAATGCCCTCCTGAGGAAATTGGGAGTAAAACACTGCAGAAGCTGGCCTCACACAAATCTGTGTTTGTGAATTATTTATCCCTAAAGTCATTCTCATTTTCTCTTTATCTCTATATCTGACTGCATCCATCTGTACTTCTGTCTGGCTCTTCTACTAAATATTCATACTGTTATATCATAAGTAATTAAATATATGCACAGTGTGAAATAGATAATTGCCAACTTCTAAGAGAAAGCATCAATGAAGAATTAAGTCTTGATGTGAGGCGGGCAGTGCCTCCTCTCGGTCTCAGTCAATCATCAGCTCATGGCATACATGCATATCATAATCTTTATTTCTTATAAATGAACCGTTAATGTGAGTCCATCTGATTCTGAAGTGACAGAAAAGTCCATGTAATCAGGTTTTAGTTTCTCTCCCCATGTGATAATAAAAACATCACAGAGCAATATTAAACGAATCGATAACCTTTAATACTCATCTTAGAAATAGAGAGAAGACTGCAATTCTGTAATTTCAACATGACATTTATTCTCCCCAGTCTTAACTTTACACTGAAATTGGAGAATTATTGCTTCTCCGACCCCTACTGTATTTCAATAATTCATCATTTAGCCTGTGTAAATGATGAATAGGGAAAAGGTTGACTGTGCTGTCAGGAAATTGTTTTGTGAAGCTTAGATTTTTATGAATTAAAATCATGGAGGGACATCAATAACGATTTCCTGCTCCATCACAGAAAAAGGAAACAAGTTTAATTAAGTTTTTAAAAGCTCCGTAAGGGTGGATAAATACAAACCCATATCTACAAAAGTTTTGATGTTGTGTTAAATGCTTGAAATAATTTGAGAGTGATGTTACTCACCAAGGAATTGTTAATTAAATGAAAGCAACATGTTTCTACAGAAGTTGGGACAGTGCATTTTGACCCTTAGGTAGCAACACTTCTTCATTAAACACAGTTTTTCACTTCACCTCTATCCATCTCACTTTGGCTCCAGCTAAGAGAAGCACCCATATATCTGGATCATGGTTTCCTCTTTCCATGGTTCAGTTGTACCCTGCATTTATGGATGCAGTGACAAACTGTGTTAGTAAGCTATGTTTTTTGGAAGGGATTTTGAGCCCATGCAGTGACTTCCACAACAGAGTCATGTCTGTAGTGGAAGGTCACAACCATCCAATGTTTGATTTGGTCCTTGTCCCTTCTGTACAGAGATGTCTCCAGATTTCCTGAATCTTTTTTTTTTTTTTAACATTTATTAAAACATGTTCCTTGACACATGAATGTACAAGTGCTTAACAAACAAGGCAAATCAACCAGCATAGTCAGAGCACTTAAAAGGGAAGGAGGAAAAGGGGCTAATATTGTAGTGTGACTGTTTGCATTTACCCCACCTCATTGCACAGCATCCTTACAAGACATTTAGTGTGTTAAATAGTCTATGACAGATCTCCATTTATCCTGGTATAAGTCCATCCTTAGCTGCAGCTTTGCAGTCGTGTTTTCCATACAGTTCACATCTCGAAGCCGCTGTTTCCATTGGTCCATAGTCGGAGGAAGGGGGTGGAGCCAGTTCACTGTGATCATTTTATGAGCTATGAAAAGAAGAGCCCTGAGTACGTATCTTTTGTTGTCATAGCCCCTGAAATGATGAACTTCCCAAAATTATATGTTGTGGCTCTGATATCTGAATCTATTAATGACAGTATGTACACTACGAGTCAAAAGTTTGGAAACACCTTCTCATTCAAGGGTTTGTATTTATGTTAATGATTGTAAACACTGTAGATTAATACTGAAGACATTAAAACTATGAAAGAACATATATGGAATTATTGAATGAACAAAAAAGTGTTAAACAAAGCAGAATATGTTTTATATTTTAGATTCTGTAAAGTAGCCCCCTTTTTCCTTCATGACAGCTTTGCACACTCTTGGTATTCTCTCAGTCTGCTTCATGAAGTGGTCTCCTGGAATGGTTTCTAATGAACATGAGCCCTGTCAAGAGTTCATTTTGTAGAATGACTTGCCTTTTTAATGTGTTAGAGACCATCAGTTGTGTTGTTCAGAGGTAGGGTTAGTACACAATGGATAGCCCTATTTGACTACTGTTGTAATCCAGATTATGGTAAAACCAGATTATTTCATAGTTTTGATGTCTTCAGTATTAATTTACAATGTTGAACATAATTCAAATAAATGAAACCCAAACTTTTCACTGGTAGTGTAGATGATGAAATCCTCAAATTATTTTCAATTTTACTCTGAGGGACATTATATTCAAATTGTTTAATTACTCGCACAATCTCTCTCACAGAGTGAACCAATTCCCATCTCTGCTTCTGAGAGACTCAGCCTCTCTGGAGAGTCCTTTTTTATACCCAGTCATGATAACCTGTTACAAATCAACCTCATTATCGGGGCATGTTGGTCCGGGTGTCTCTTAGCATTACACAACTTTTTCAGTTTTTTTTGTCCCTGTCCCAACTGTTGTGATATGAGTTGTTAGCATCACATACATCAAGATGAGCATATATTTTTCAGAAGACAATCACATTTTTTTAGTTTCAACATTTGATATAATGTTTTTGTAGCATTTTCAACTAAATATAGTAAGTAAGTAAACTGTATTTAGTATAGCACCTTTCACAGAGCATAGTCACAAGTGCTTCACAGAGAATCAATATCAACAATACAATGTGCAATAAAGAAGACAATAATGAAAGCAGAAAAAATAACAACAAATTACAGAAGATGGTCAAAAGCCATGACAAACAAATGTGTATTAAGATGCTTTTTGAAAGTCCCGGTGGAAGTAGCACAGCACACTTGGGGCAGAAGATTGTTCCACAGAGTTGGAGCCACATGCTCAAAGGCACGACCACCTTTAATTTTAAATATAGTGTTTAAATGATTTGAAAATCATCAAAATGTGTTGTAATCAGCATTTTATGCAGCGTCCCAACTTAGTTGAAATTGGTGTGGCATATTACACATTTAAATAAGAAAAATAAGACAATAATAAAGATGTTCTGCTCTGGAGACTATTATTTTTCCTTCTTTAGTTCCTTCATAAGTCACACTGCTGTTTCAGCCAATTAACAGACACAAGGTCACCAGGATCATGAAAGGAACGACACAAGAGCTTCTGATTCATGCAAGACCCAAGCAGAGTCCTTGCAAATGAGCAAAAGAAATAAAAAGCACATTTTACACCTAAATGAACTAATAATACTATTAACATTTTCTTTGCATATGTTCTGTATGAATGAAGAAAGTGCCTGTTATAAAAGACTTCAAACAGAAAGATCAGTGGTGTAAAGAACGGCTCAAACAGTTACACTATACAGCATGGAGGGAATCCCAAATTGCTTAAACAAATGTAGCTGCAATGACTTTGAGCCTGAACACTAAAGAAGATCACTTTGTGTCTTCATCAGAGCTGCATATTCACTCCAACAATGTAACGAAACCCCCAAAGAGAGGGAATGGATTTAGATGTGAGCCCTTTTGAACCTTTTAAAGAACACTTACTGCAACGATGAGACGTTTGCTTTTCTTTTTCTATGCTGTGTGCAAGCATAGAAAGTGAAGGAGATTTGGGTTGATGTCTTCCCCTCTCCATTTATCCCATAATTCCTGCCCTGCATCCACATGTTAATTATTCAGTTTCTGGCCCCCAAACCCCCATCCAACGCTCATCTCTTCAGCTGCAGGATAAGCTCATCAGTCTTTTATCACATTAGCTTTTCTGGACCTCTGAGTCGTTTCCCCTTTTCTGCATACTTGCACCTTAAAAGGATTTTAGAACTATTTTCTTCCATTAAACAGTCAAACGCTCGTAGGGTTACTTAACTGCTTTGATTGAAAAGAATAAATCACCTTTACCAGAGGGGTCCTTTTGACTATTTTCATAAACAACCCAAGCTGGAAGAAAAACACAGGCATGGCTTAAACATCGAACTGTTTTCCCGAGAAGAAGCTGACTTACTGACACAAAGGAAAAATAGAGACCAGTAAATGTAAATTATGTGTTGCCTGTTTCCAATCACTCCCTGAGCACTTCTAAGAACCATACAGCATCAACTACTCTAAGGATGTTCGGTTAAAGCCCTTATTTCCCCTCCATGTGCATCACTTTAAAGCTCAAGTACAGATGCTTTATGAACAGAAACAGCCTCAAAACAATAAACAACACAGACATATCTGACGTATTCTACATGATTGAAATCTTCATCACTGAAACTGGTTCAGTATACTCTCCTGTATGTGATCCCTTGTGTGGACTTTGACTCTTTATTACTCAACTCTCAAGATAATGAAGTACCAACGAGGAAGACATGAGCCATGAGTTTATAATGCAGCGCTGTTGACAGTCTTTCAGTCAGATACAGTCGTATTACTCCACTAAATCATCATAGTGTAAACACCAGATCTGCTGCAGCTCAATCCACCAGAGAACATGGGTGCTGCTTGCATTTGGCCGTGACATGCATTTTGTTTACAACCTAAATAAAAGGCTTCTTGACATGCAAAGCCACCTGATGAATATGCCTCAGACTTATTGTTTGGTTTTTACTGTAACCTAGCTAAACCTTTATTTTGTTCTATTAAATCAAGGATAACACTTCAGTTCAAATTCAGAAATGTGGCAAGTCTTATTTTGATTTTGATTTACGTATTTCACTGAAAACTCAGAATGTCAAATGTGTTTTACGCATTATAGCCCATCAATTTCAAAAAGTTTATGGATATGTTTGGGCATTTATTTTCTGCCTTTATTGATAAAACAGCTGAAGAGCGTCAGGCAATGTAGGGGGGAGAGAGTGGGGGAAGACATGCAGCAAATGGCCGTGGCCGGGAGTCGAACCAGCGGCCAATGCGACAAAAACTACAGCCCCTGTATATTGGTGGGGGCGCACTTATGCTGCTAGGTCAATGGTGAACCCCAAAGTCGCTCCTTTTTGAAGTTATACCCTGTATACAGTAAATAATAACAGTAAATGCAGCGAGAGCAGAGCAACATGTTGGAGATTTAAGAGACCCATCAAGGAAAGAGACCAGCTCAAACTTTAACAGACATCTGTACAGGATGAACACAAAAGTAAGAGAGATGCTAAAGTTACTGAGACCGCTCATCACTTTACTGTGTTAGCATGCTAACGGTGATATTAGCGACTAAAATAACTAAACCAAAGTTATTAAGTTGTTTGATTTATTGTTAGTTTATTGGACACCGGCAGTGATGCCAGTGCAGCAGAATCTCTGAGCGCGTCCCCTCATCAACTGAAGCGCAGCTGAAGCGCATTTACGCACGTCACACAACGCTGTGACTTCATTCATAAACTAATCTCCAGACACCCCGGCCGGATTTCATTAGAATCTCACTGCAGTGGCAGTCAGACCTCGTCAATTTACTCAAATCGAAACTGAAAATCAAACCGGCCACAGCGCTGGGGGAGAGCGGATCGTACAGGATCAGACACATTTCAAATGACCAGTAAAAACTGCAGATTCTCTGAAGTCTTATTAAACAAGATAGATTCTCATTAAACAGTCTGTAGCGTCCTCGTGCTCTAACGTCTTCTGGTAAAAAAACAACAACAACAACATTCACCTCTCCCTGTGTCCGCCCCTCCTATCTTATCTGCCCATCCAGGTGAAAACAATCAAACTATCAAAATGCTTACTAAAATAAAATAATGATAATGCACATGAAATTGCCCTTAATACAAACAACAACATATAAATGACATAAAGTAAAATGATTATGAATATATTAGAATAATTTATATTTATGGCATAAAATGATGGAAATGTGTTTCTGTATTTCACACAGCCAGTCTAACAGTCAATAGTTTGGATTCAAATGGCTGCCCTCCTTGTAATATATAATATTATCAGTGAGGACTCGACTTGGACTCGGACTCAAGTCATGAGGACTCGACTCGGACTCGTATTTTTCTCTGGTGACTTGGACTCGGACTCGGACTCGAACACAGAGGACTGAGGACTCGACTCAAACTCGGATTTGGGGACTCGACTACAACATTGTCTTAAAGTGATAAAACCGAAACCAAATCTCACAATGAAACATGAATAAACTTGAAACATGTTAACTGTGTTTAGGACATTGACGCCACATAACTTGTATTCACTCCTTTAGCCTGAAGAAGTCATTGAGGGAATTCCCTCATTTACAATGAGAACAAAACACGCAAACAAATAAACACAAAAAGAAAAGCTAATCAAAAATGTTATAATTTAAAAAAATCAAAGTTACAGAGCAGAACCAATGAAATGTATTTTTATTCCACCTTCTCTTTTTCCCTTGCTCATGTCTGTAGATACAAATGAAAGCAGGCATACATAAGTTTACCACATACCAGAAGTAAAATGTTGAAGCAAAGGAAGCTGTAAGAGACACTATACTGAAATATGAGTATTTTTAAGCCCAACATTTAAAAAATAACACTTTATCCCATTATTGGAAACTTTACTTTTGAGCCCAGCCAGAACTAAGCAATTAAAACGAGCTATTTAAAAACCTTTTACAGCAGTCTATCTACAACTAATTAAGGTTGATTGCTTGATAAGTGAAAGACAGATTAATGATATACTGACGGAGGAGAAAGGACTGCTGTGTACTTAAAAGCCACTGGAAAGCCATTATCACCAGAACATCCAAACCATGTTATTCAGAGTCACGGGAGAAGTTTAGAGAGCGTCAGCAGCTACTTTTATTACAACTTTAGAATAATATCAATAAAACTGAGCTGAATTTGAGTGTTGTTTTGTTTGAATTTGGTAAAGAGATGATCATATTTCACCAAGAAAATTATAAGATAGATACAATAACCCAACAATAAGAATTTTATGACACAAGCTAACATAGCCTTATTCAGCTTAGCATTAAATGTGATCAAATGGACTTGAGTACCCTGGCTCTGATCCTTACCCCAGTTTTGATTACATTCAGTATATGGCATTTACATGCACACAGAGAAACCTGGTTATTTATACCACTGCATACATGATAAATAAGTGTATCCTGGGTTGTGATGACTTCATCTTATTTGTGCTGTTCATTTATTCTTTTAACACAAACCTAAGCAACTGTGAAATAGGAGAAAAATGAGACCACTTTGGCTTATTGTCGGCTACACGCTATTAAATGTCAACATAGCATTCCAGATAGGGCGTGCCCACTTCATTCACAGCAGTGGAAGAAGAGAGCGTCAACAGATATTAAACATGTCTCCAGCCCTGACTGAATAGGTCAGCATTTTGATGTTTTGTGCCTTCGAAACTTCCAATTATATTTAAATGTTTGATCACTGAAAGACAATACTCGGGCTACATTCTATACAAACCACTACTTAACCACTTTAAATCATAAGTGATGCTGAAGAAGACGTTTATCTGTCAGCTTGGAAGTTGTTTACTTTCCATAACCGGATATCCAGTGATGTCTGGCTCAGCATACTGCTGATCAGATCCAACATAGCAGTCATACTACAGACTAAATTCAAACCCAGTATGTAGCAGGCAGTAGGTCCTGCCTTCTACATTCGTAGGTAGCATGTAGCAGGTCGTTTTGAAAACAGCCTCAGTTTCCTCGTGGATCCAGAAGTAAGACGCTCTCATTGTCACCGCCCTGTTGGTTTTGCTGACACATCACTTGGCTGGCACTGCAGGTAGTTGGTAGTTGTCCAAAGCCGTGTATACATGTTACAGTATCCTGTTTTTTTCCTGTTCACAGACACAGAGAACTTAAAAAACATGATCAAACAGAGAGTACTCAAGTCCATGTAAATGCACTCACTGATAGCTTTCTGATGGTATCCTATTCCTCACTCAGCGCGTATCAAATAACACGAGTATCACTTGGAAGTCAGCTGTTCCACAAAGTCTCATTTACAATCACTTTGACCCAGCCTTTTAATTGGTAGATTAATCAACTAATACTAATAAGTGAGTAATTTAATCAAGCAGCAGAGCTCAGCAACAGTAACTGCAGACCATTAACTCGGGTAGAGCATTACAGCATTAGTCCAATCCCATCTAACAGAACAAGAGCAGTAATCATAAAGGAGCAGAGCAGGGGCCTTGATAGCGGGCCACTCCAGTGTTCACAGAGTAGCCTTCTTAACCCCTCGCAAAGCAGAAAAGCTTGAATGTCACTGCTTTGCTGGCCCCAGGAGAGCCTTCAAAGTGCCCTTCATGATGCTGTATTACCCTCATGCAAAGACAAATGACACTGTGCCGAGTCCTTTTATTTCCCTTTTTATAGTCATCATCTTGATACCCGTTCCTCCACCTCCTTTATCTTTCTCTTTCCTCCGTCTTTCTTCAATTGGCTGGACACTTCAAGAAGTCAGTAGCAGGCATCTTGCAAATTACTTATGTCATTCAGCGCCCCCGTTCAGGTTCCCTCTCTTACCAGTTTCAAATGAGCGAGAATAATGTGGCTCATATCCAACTGAGCAACTGATTAAATCTGTTTATCATGTGCATAATAACCATCTAACAAAATTAAACCATTTAAAAGCATTTCTTTAATTATCTTGCAAAATGTAATATGATGCCATAGTGAACAGGGGGAGACAGTAAAACATGTTCGACAGTAATGTTTGATATGTGAATTATATGCAGGGTGTTTTTCCTCCAGTGAGAACAAAGTAATTATATCTGCATCCACTTGTTTTGTTTGCACAACCAAAATGTTTCCTGCTTGAATAGTCTTCTCTTTTCTCGTCTCACAAGTGTCTCACAAGATGGGACTGACATTTGGGTGGGGTGTGGATGAGGACAATTCTCCCTCCAAGTTCCCATTTCACATTCATTCTCGTATATAATCTCCATTTCCGAAAGAAGATAGCATTTCAAGTCGTATCAGGTGTTTCTGGTGTTCTTGACTGACGCTCCCACAGTTTTCGTTGGCAGCACGAAATTACACATTGCTCTTGTGGGAATTTGCTAATGGCAAATCTTGAAGCACTTTGGTGTTTTGCAAGGGGAAAAAAAACAAACAGAGCATCTAATGAAATCAGCGATCAAGTGTGGATGTTCTTCGCGTGACAGTTTAGAAAATGGAGAACGAAAGGGAAGCTCATTATTTAAAAAAGGAGGCAGAAAGCAGACCTAGGCGTATGCTGGGCTGAGAATACTGACAATTTATCAACTGAAGATCCTGAAAAATTAGTCACCTTTTTTGCTTTAAGCGAAGAAAAATAGTGATGACATTAATAGCTTGGGGAAATGAAATGAATATTGAGGCATGTGGAAGGTTCTTCCAGTTGTTTGCATGCAGCATGTTTGTGTGTTTGCCATCCTTATATCTGGATGTGGATGTCTGAATGTAAGCATGTGTTTGTTTGCATGTGTACTGTCAAGGAGCACTTGACACCAGAGGGGAGGTGTGGGCTGAGGGTAGCAGAAGGGGATTTGCTGAATTACCAGGCTGCAGCCTCAGCATCCAGTCCAGAGGATTAGAGCAAGGACTGTGGTCCTGGAAAGAGATGTGCAGACGCACATGGAGAAGGGGATCAGTGTGTAAGAGTGTGTGTGTGAAGAAATGGTCAAACACTGGCTTTGAACACAACCCAAGCTCACAGCTAAGAGATACCATGAAATATCACAGGAGAGCACTCTCAAGGTCACTGTACTGGAATGCACAGAAAACAGCATTGTGTACTATGTCTTTGAAATAAAGCACTTTATGTTGTGCAACACACAAACATGTAATTATAGTGGATGTGTAACATAACTGTGATTGCATGAAACATTGAGCTCTATAATTAAAGTGCACAGATGCTTTACACTTGACTAAACAACCATTTTTACATGTATCCTTTCTTATCAATATGAGATAAATTAACTAGATGATAACTGGTCGCTCTCTGCCCCTCATGTCTAATAACCTGCATCATATGACACAAGCTCTGCAGGTGATCACAAGAGAAAGAGAGCTTCTGTCTGTCCCTCTTGTGAATGCATTGATTGAAGCGTAACATCTCATTAAATATAAACTATGTCAAACCGCTGTTTTAAAAGTTATGTGCAGCTGGTTGCTGTCGATGTTCTTCTGCATGTTCTGTCCCCAATATATTTGCTGTCATATCATGACAGACAGCGAGACTCGTTCCATATCCCACTACTCTGAAGACATTGTCTGCTTGTTCACAGGTTTATTGGTTCCTCTGAAAAAATTTGAAACCATAAAATATACAAAAAACTGAATCAGTCCTGTGCTCGTCTTTAACACACTTTGATGAAAATGCAGTGCAGATATACACACGTGGACAAAATTGTTGGTACCCTTCCGTTAAGACAAAAAAACCCCACAAATGTCACTAAAATAACTTGAAACTGACAAAAGTAATACAAAATAAAAATGTATTGAAAATTAATGAATGCAAATCAGAAATTGTGTTTGCAATTTGATTCAACAGAATCATTAAAAAAAAAAAAACTAATGAAACTGGCCTGGACAAATTTGATGGTACCCCCTAGAAAAGACTGAAAATAATCAGAATCAGAATCAGCTTTATTGGCCAGGTATGCTTGAACACACAAGGAATTTGACTTTAGTAAACTGTGCTCTCTTTGTACAAGGCATAAGAATAAGACCTACAAATAAAATAGAATAAAAATAATAACAATAACATCAAGCTATAAATACAAATAGACATGACTAATATGTACAGGCTAAAATAATATGATAAAGTGCAGTGGTGAGTAGCAGAGGTAGTTTTTACATTATAAAAATAGTAGTTAAATAATTTGACCATCCAGACATTTTAAACCAAGGTGTGTCCTCTGATTAGCATCACATGTGTCTTCAAACTTGTAATCAGTCAGTCCGCCTATTTAAAGGGTGAAAAGTGGTCAATGTGCTGTTTGGTATCATGGTGTGTACCACACTGAACATGGACCACAGAAAGGAGAGAGAGGGCTCAGGAGATTAGAAAGAAAATGATAGACAAGCATGTTAAAGGCAGAGGCTTTAAGTCCATCTCTAAGCAGATTGATGTTCTTGTGACTACAGCTGCACATATTATTCAGGAGTGTAAGGTCCATGGGACTGTAGGTAGGTTGGCTACAGTCCCATGGACCGTACACTTCTACATAAGGGTAAGGGTACCAACAATTGTGTCCACGTGTGTACATATATCACCTCACATGAATGCAATCTTTTTAACATCACTTTATTTATATATGTGTCTATGAACTTCCATCAGCTGCAACTATTGCAAAATACAGTTATCCAAAAATGATCCTCTACAAACAAAGATATGGATTAAACAGAGAACACTTACCCACGGTGGTATCAAAGGCAGTAGTGGTGGCAGTAGTGGGGCGGCAGTAGCTCAGACCATAGAGACTTGGCTTAGGAACCGGAGGGTCACGGGCTCAAATCCCAGTATGGACAAAGTTTGGCAAGTGGACTGGTGGCTGGAGGGGTGCTGGTCCATTTGCCTGAGCACTGCCGAGGTGTCCTTGAGCAGGGCACTGAACCCCCAATGACTTGGGTGACACTGGTTGATGGCAGCCTCCTCACTCTGATATCTCTCCTCAGTGCATGTCTCCATAGCATGTTTGTAAGTTTGGACACACATCATTCAATGTTTTTTATTTATTGTAATGATTGTAAACACTGTAGATTAATACTGAAGACATCAAAACTATGAAAGAACATATATGGAATTATTGAATGAACCAAAAAGTGTTAAACAAAGCAGAACATGTTTTATATTTTAGATTCTGTAAAGTAGCCCCCTTTTTCCTTCATGACAGCTTTGCACACTCTTGGTATTCTGTCAGTCTGCTTCATGAAGTGGTCTCCTGGAATGGTTTCTAATGAACATGAGCCTTGTCAAGAGTTCATTTGTAGAATGACTTGCCTTCTTAATGTGTTTGAGACCATCAGTTGTGTTGTTCAGAGGTAGGGTTAGTACACAATGGATAGCCCTATTTGACTACTGTTGTAATCCAGATTATGGCAAAACCAGATTATTTCATAGTTTTGATGTCTTCAGTATTAATCTACAATGTTGGAAATAATCAAAGTAAATAAAAAAACATTGAAGGAGAAGGTGTGTCCAAACTTTTGACTATGTCAAACTAGCATGATCAAAAAATAACACGAGTGTAAAATTGAATTTCGGGGATTAATAAAGTACGTTTACCTTTACCTTACTTTAGAAAAATTTAAACAGATGTCATTGGATTATTAAGACCATTTCATAACACCACCATGTTGTCTAATGCCTCCTCACTTCCTGACCACACGTCATGTGACACAACCACCTGAGGCACACTTTCTGTTGATGTTAAAGGATTGTTGCGAAATTACTAACTCGTCTTGTACACATCTTGTTTTAACAGGATATGGAGTATAATATATAATTTAACATATAATATTCAGTGAAACATTTTGTTATCTCTAATTGTGTGAAATGGCTTCAACACTACCCAAATATGTGTATATGACATGATAGTCCTATATTTATATATGGTGCATTTACAAAGTAACCCTTCTTTTAGATCACGTCCCTTAAGTTGAATAACCTCTATAAGATGTGCTCTCTTCTGCTAAAAAAGTGAGTTTTTTATTCACATACACTTCACGTTTTTTTCCTACCAAAACCATTTCATTTTACTTTTACCCCTTTTAGCAACAGACAAGTCTTTACATTCCAAATTGCACTCAAATAGGGCTATGATGACAGTCTTATTTTCTCCTGAGAGAGCCACTCAAGCTGCTGGCTGCCAAGGGTCCAAAGAACCGACAGTCCCTCAGAAAGCCACTCTACCTATCAGCCATGCCGAGTTGATCATCTGTGTCACTGTTACCTGGCAACAGAGCGGTTTTTTGCCTGTTTTGGATGAAGAAGTATATGTTTAAATGTTCTGTTAGTTACACATAAACTAAAAAAATGGCATTAAATACACACAGCTGAAAAGGTGAGGTAAAATCAATTGAAAGGTACTTAGTAAGGTGCTGGGCCAATAACGGCTGCCAGAATGTGTCAGTGCACCTGTGCCATTGGTTCTAAAGGTATCTGGATCTCTGCTGGAGGAAATGAACACCACTCCTTTAAAACAGGGGTTCCCAAAATTGGGGTCGGGAGACATAAATGGGGGGTCTTACGGAGCCCCTAAAGTGACATGTGCAGAAATTTTTTTTTGGAAAGTATCTCGTGCGCACGAGATACTTTCTCGTGCGCACGAGATACTTTCTCGTGAGCACCAGATACTTTCTCGTGCGCACGAGATACTTTCTCGTGAGCACCAGATACTTTCTCGTGAGCACCAGATACTTTCTCGTGCGCACGAGAAAGTTTCACGTGCGCACGAGATACCAAGTTAGCACTGGAGATCAACCAGTTTCGATCTAAAAATGAGTACAGCAGTTAGTTGAGCTTTATTTCAACCTTGGGCTGCCTTGTATCTTGTTATATTTATATACGGACTGTTCAGTCTGCATTTACGAACTGTTTGTAATTTGTGAACCTCACTGCATTTGTGAATGGAATTTTTGAGACTGCAGGGCAATGTCTGTAACCAATCAGATGTTTCACTCCTATGCAGCCAATCATAGTGTAGATTCCAGGGTATGTGGTTGTGAAGCGATCCCTTTAGCCATGCCCGAGACCAGAGCGCACAGAGACCAGAGCGCACAGAGACCAGAGCGCACAGAGACCAGAGCGCACAGAGACCAGAGCGCACAGAGACCAGAGCGCACAGAGACCAGAGCGCACAGAGACCAGAGCGCACAGAGACCAGAGCGCACAGAGACCAGAGCGCACAGAGACCAGAGCGCACAGAGACCAGAGCGCACAGAGACCAAGACTAGTCGATATCATCCCGCATTTAGGCAGTTATTTAATGAGGACTATGTTTGATCCTTTGTTACAATGGGTAGCCTATCTGCAAACGTTTTATCCTCAGCCCGTTACTGTATTATTGATCAGTCTGACGTTCGTTTACCTGCATATGAAAAGTGCTTTAATTCCTTTAATTTGAACATTATACTGAAGAACTGATTTAGCTTTGGTAGCTTTGGTAGTCTTTGGTAGTCTTTGGCAAATCAAAGTGAACTTATTTTTATTGATCAGATATTATCTGTGGTAATAATACTGTTAAATGTGGTCACTAGATGGCGCCATTGCTCTTTGTATTGTACTGTTCTGTCAAAGGTTACACTATGCGTGCAGATGTGACGTCATCACACAGTATTTGCGCCCTGTTATGTTAATGAAGAGGAGAGCAGGAGATTATGTTTTATGCCAGGATATTAATGAGGAAACCTCCTGTACGGCCTCAATAAATATGTCAAAGTCTAAAGAGTAGAGACTGACTCAAGCTTTGCTTATTCTCCACAGCAAGAAGACAGCTGCGCACTCCAGTGCTTTACAAATACATTGAGCAATTTCCTAATCAGTGTTCTATTAACTTAGATATACCAGCAGTGTAAAACGGACTTCAGCAAATCTGGACCAAGCATAAAACATCATCATGGTGTTAACATAATGGGTTAAAGGAATTAAAGCACTTTTCATATGCAGGTAAACGAACATCAGACTGATCAATAATACAGTAACAGGGTGAGGATAAAACGTTTGCAGACAGGCTACCCATTGTAACAAAGGATCAAACATAGTCCTCATTAAATAACTGCCTAAATGCGGGATGATATCGACTAGTCTTGGTCTCGGTGCGCTCTGGTCTCGGTGCGTTCTGGTCTCGGTGCGCTCTGGTCTCGGTGCGCTCTGGTCTCTGTGCGCTCTGGTCTCGGTGCGTTCTGGTCTCGGTGTGATCTGGTCTCGGGCATGGCTAAAGGGATCGCTTCACAACCACATACCCTGGAATCTACACTATGATTGGCTGATACTTTCTCGTGAGCACCAGATATTTTCTCGTGCGCACGAGAAACTTTCTTGTGCGCACGTGAAAGTATCTCGTGCGCACGAGAAAGTATCTGGTGCTCACGAGAAAATATCTGGTGCTCACGAGAAAGTATCTCGTGCTCACGAGAAAGTATCTGGTGCTCACGAGAAAGTATCTCGTGCGCACGAGAAAGTATCTCGTGCGCACGAGATACTTTCCAAAAAAAAAATTCTGCACATGTCACTTTAGGGGCTCCGTAGGGTCTTGAGATGTCTTCCCGAATGTTTTTGTTTTCAAGTTATCTAAAAATAGTACATTTTACCCATTACAGTAAAAAATACCAACAAAAATAGTAGCTAAACTTGAAATCCTTCAAACCCTGAAAATATAAAATGGAATTTTTGTGTTTTCTGCCTTTCTTTGTTGCCAGATGTCTCCTAAGTTTAGGGTTAGTGAACAGTTTATTATCAAAAGCATCAGCAGCAGTAGGTTAATTCATAACAGCACAGGAAACACAGACACATGCTCATATAGGTAGGGTCATTTTCTGCAGACCAGCTAAATGAAGCCACATTAAATCACTTTGAGGGACAGTGGGGGTCGGGAGTGGAGAGGAATTCACTGCTCACTATATATTGCACTAAATAAGAGATTCACCATTTTAGAGTGCGGTCCAAATAGAGTGAGAACCATTGGATCCCACAGTGAATTATGAAACTGATGGTCACTCAGCAAGCAAAATTTACCATCATGCATTGCTGTTCTAAGGAAGTGGAGGGCAGATGAAGTGGAGAGTTCCAAAATCAAGCTGTTTCATAAAAAATAGTAGTTTGAGTCATTGCTAGAAAATAAAGCTTCATTATTTAGTTAGAAATTACATTTTTTTATTTCACTTTAGTTTAATATCTTTAAAAGATACACTCCGTATCGGGCCATCTTACAATACGGAGGTCGAGAAAGCTAGAAGGCTCATAACCAAAATCCGGTTTAGCAACAAAAGAGAAAAACAAAATATGTTATTATTTCACTGAATTTACATCTTAAATACCCCTTTTCCACCGAGCCAGTTTCAGGGCCGGTTTGGAGCCGGTGCTCAATTGAGAACCAGTTTTTTGTGTTTCGACTGCAAGATAATCGTCCCCTGGCCAGGTTAAACAGGTTCTAGAGCAGTAACAACTCTTTGCTGGTCTAGAACCATGAACCGCTTACGTCAGGGGCGAGGGGTGAGGGTTGGGGTCCTCCTGCACAGAAGTATTGGTAAAGTTGGATAAGTTCTCCTCATGTGATTACGGAAAGCCAAGAGCAACACTAGCAAGCATGCTACGTTGTCCGCCATCGCTGTTATAGAAGTGCAAAGAAAGCATTCCCGCACTTCCTCACAATGCTGTCAACAGGGGCATTTGTAGACTCTTATGACAGGGGTGGCCCAGCTGGGGCACAGACTTATGTACGGGTGGCATGAGGTATGTGTGCACACATGAACTGATATTATTAATTTGCCCTGTCTGTCTCCATTAGTCCTATATACATCAACTACTAAAGTTAAAGTACCACTAAAATGTTCTCATATCCAACATATACATCTTCTTGGCTTAATTCTTTAAGAACTCAAAGGGTTTCCACCCCTGCCCACCCCATGGGACACACCCCTGCCTGCCCCTGTAATTGGAATTGATCTAGGGCCCTAAAGCCAAGCCTCCTCTTGTGTGCTATGACCTCGTTGCAAAGCGAAAGACAGAGGCAGCAATGTACCATAGTCCAAATGTGTTTTGAGTCCCAACTTTTACACCACTATGAGCTGTGAGCTCCGAAGCCACTCCCCTTTTTGGCACCCAGAAACATCCCAAATGAGAAAAACCAGGCAAAGGGCTAATGTCAGCACATGCACACACTGCCACACACCTCAAGTGGGTCACAAGTGATTATTCAAGGGGATTATCGGTGGATGAGCCAATACATGGATATTCTTATAAATTCCCCCTCATTACGTATTTTAGACTGGCTTTCTTAAACCATGAAAGATGCTACAGTATCCTTAGATCTATTTCAGTTCAGATTTTTTGCATAAGGCCTATTTAAATTTAGCACATAATAGATGTCACCGTCATACTCTCGGTTTATGTGTGCTGTCAGAGAAATGGTGATAACACTGCAAATGACACTTTCTTGTGCTTGTTCTCAATTAATTATACATGCAGTTCATCATTTCTTTGATTGGTGGTGTGCTTGTTAGCTCTGCTATTGTTGTTTCCTGTTGGTAACAATTCTTTTGTTGCCTAATTGGATAACTCCTCTGAGTGGGGAAAACCTGTACACGATGCTGCCCCTGCATCAAAAACAAAAGCAATTTTCTTTTTAGCGTGTAAATACACAAACACACACACACACACTCACATCTTCAAAGTTGTACCAAAGTCTCCTAAGCTCAGCGACTAACAAATGATGACACGGTGCTCATATATATCATTTTAGAGTAAATCTCCTTTCTTACAAGAATTAAAACAGCTCCAGAGCTATTCAAAAACAATCAATGAGGGGTATTTACCATAAAACAGGCCTTCAATGATGACAGCATACATAAGACTTAGTGGTGGTCCTAATAACAAAACTGTACTCTCTTCTTTCTCTTTCTCTACCCTTACCTTTGCCTGATTGACTCTCGCACACAAGAATCAGAAAACTTAATTGGACTGCTTTGGATTCTATGAATGACCCTGAAAGATTATTATGAGCTTAAGGTTAATATTGAACACCCAAGGACGAAGATAGTACTGGAAAACCCCAACATGCTACCTGCTTTCTATCAGTGAAGAAACCTTGGATGTGGTAGAGGTTACAGACTCATGCAGGACTTGCCTCTTAAAGGGCCGGTCCATACAGTATGTAGCTTTAGTGTCAACAGTATAAATCAGAAGGTAACAGACTTACATCCATCAACCATGTGTTGCTTGCTGAATTATATTCCAATTTAATATTTTGCCACTTGTTTGCTATTCTCAGAATTATTAATCTCTATTTGTGTAGAAATGTTTTTAACAAGATTTTTTTGATGTCTTTTAACCACAAGGGGACATTGATGGCAGTGATCCTAGCTTTTTTTGTAAAAGTGTGTGCATACTTTATTTTATGTAATTTGCTATTTTTAAAGTTATATTTTTTGGGGTAGGTTTGCCTTTATTGGATAGGACAGCTGAAGAGAGACAGGAAATGTGGGGAGCAGAGAGTGAGGGAGGACATGCAGTAAGTGGTCGAGGCTGCAACCTCTACAACAAGGGCTGTTGCCTCTGTATGTGGGGCGTGCTTAGACTGCTAGGCCAATGGCGCCCTTAATTTAACATTTTCAAAGGGACTGTCAACATTAACATACTAACAAATGCGGTTAATCTGAATTGCCTTTGCACAGAAAGTAACGTGACTTTGCAGCTTCAAATGCTAATTTTTATGGCACCTCATTTACCTACATTAGCCCTTAAAATATAAAATGATGACAACAAACTGTGATGCAGACTTGGTGTGTAGAAAGTGAGACCAGATCTTGTATTACTCAGTGACTGAAAGCGACCTAGCGAGTCATTATAGACCAATCAGATGTTTTATAAATCTTAGTTTAATTAGGATTTTTGTGGCCTCTCAAAAGTCATCAGTGAAATTCAAAAATTAGACTGCAGACCCTTTACCGCAACAAAAAAACAGACATATTATCTGTGTTATTAACTCACAAGTACTCTCAGCGCTGCATAGTCATAATCTCATAGGTCACAACTACCAATCAAGTCGTTCACAGCATGTTGAGTATTGCTTCATTACAGAGACATCTGTCTCCTGAGAAGATAGTAAACATCTATGCCAGCCAGAAAAGCAGACACACCATGTTTCATTAAGTAATCAATTCATTATTTTCAATCATTTGGCAAAATGTTACCATAAGACACTTCCTTGTGCCTACTTCAATGTCTTCTTAAGGTTAGGATTAAGGAAATTGAACTTCCCCAGCCAGGAGCTGTGCAATAATGTGTGACCTTTCTCCAGGCTACTCAGGTCTTTGGAATATCCTTGGAATATTGCTTGCATGAGGGCACAGCATCTGGAAATTCTGAACCGCCTTGGGGATCGGCTGGCTCATGGAACCTCAGAGGAGCAGTGCTGTCTTTATGATTCTCTGCTCTTTAATCACACTCTTGAACCAGGGTTGTGCTTGAACAATAGCTGAGGTAATCTCAGGTGGAAATATTGGATTGGGAAGAATCTTGCTGCTCCCAGAAAAAGAATCAGGACTTTAGTGCCCGCTCTCTCTGTTTCAGTTTGGATCCTGCTATAAGTTGGCACTCAGCCTCCACCTTTTGCTCTCCGTGTTAACAACGGTTCAAGGAGCCCCTCTCAGTCTATTTTAACCACAGACTCTCTAGAGCTGCTTGCAGATCCTGGGATTTAATCTGAGGATTCACAGTCTGAGCTCTTTTTTAGTGGAGTCATTTTGCCAACAGGGCAGTGCAGTAGTTATCCTTGTCTTTAGTCAGTGTATTCATCCCTGGTCGACTGGGCTGTGGTTAAAAATGCTAATATCACCATTCTTTCAAGGTACCCTTTATGTTACGCTAGGTATCCTGGGCGTCAGGACAAATGTACACAACATCACCACTTGACTTCAGGACTTCCTGGCACTGCAAAGCCTTTTCTATCAGTGCATGGACATATGTTTGAAAGGACAAATCTGACATGTGATGCAAAGCCCCATGAGTGGTCAGACAACTATAAAAGGTGCTACATCAGTGCAGTACTTGTACCATTTACCATTCTTTGATGGAGTTGGGAGGATAAAATGGAGGTTCTACCTTAACCTCCTAGTCTGCCATCCCAGCATTATTACTATCATTACTGTAATAACCACTCTATCCAATTTGTCAGGATGTTATTTTAATCTAAATTTAGATTCAAACATCAACTACAGAACTACTACTATTATCATAGCTGATAGAATGAGATATGTCTGAGTCATGCACACTGAGTGAGAGGGTTTGACTACCCTTGCCTTTATAAACACCGACCAGTGATAGAATAAATTTGAGTTTCTTACTGATGATAGTTCCCAATGAAGGCAAAGTTTTAACTATTTTAGATGAATTACACTTTAAAGCAATGGCTTTACCTCTACCTTTGAATTTCGCTTAACCCTTGTATTTCCCTTGTTTGGTCTGCACAGCTTTTATCCTCTCGGGTCAATTTTGACCCGGTGTAGTTATGTCTGTTTAAAAACCAAATAGTTTAAAGTTTCAACAGATTCTGTATTTTATCTTTTTTTGCTAACTTCCCCTGAACTCATTCGTACAACTTTGAACCCTTTATTTTTGGTCAACATGTCTTATTTACATGGGGTTTTAAAAAATCATAATTTTTTGAATTATTTTGGCAACATTTATGATCAGAAAAGCATTTCTTCCTGAATTTTCACAGGCTCATTCTTGTGAAAGTCTTGGCAGGTAATTGTTTCAAAACCATTTTTTATTTTTTTATTGCAGCAAATATTTACACTTGTTATCCTCCTGGGTCAAAATTGACCGTGCCAATTTCACTTACTATAAAGCATAAAGTATAATTTATCATAAAATTTTGTTTTACACCTTTTTTTTTAGATTTTATAAATTTTACAAAGTGTACATCAGAAAAAAAAACAGTACAAATCAGTGCAAGACAAAAAGAAGACAAACAAAGACAAAACATTAAAATAATTAACAAAACCAGAATACAATGACCCGGCAGCCACCAGATCATGACTCGCAACCAAATAACAACATGCAATAGCAAATGCTGCTAAAGTAGTAAAACACACATTCGTAAAGAGATCAACAGATATCTGGCACCATGCCTCAAAACCTCCTAAGAGAAGGAGAGAGCAAGAGATATCCCGCAAAAAGCAGAAGAAGGGGATCAAAGAATCCAATTCAGCCCAATGTTTATGAAATAAGGTTCAAATTGGGAGGCAATCCACCTTTGTGTGACACGTCTGTAATTTCATAAGGTAAATAAACTAAGACTGGTTGCCAGATTTAAAAAAAAAATATCTGTTGTTCCCTTTTAAATTTGCAGAGAGGCTTTCCATTGGTCTAACCTTGTATAGTTCTCTCTACCTCTGTGTTACTGTTGGTGGTTTGTCTTTAATCCACTGAAACAGAATACATCTTCTTGCTAGTAATAACACTTTCATTGACCGTCTTGTGGAAACCCCAATAGAAACAGTGCAGGTTCCAGTTAGATTCTTTTGTGTAAGATTTTATGTACCTCTTTTTTAACATTTTTCCAGAACCGTGCTATCATTGGCCATTGCCATATTAAAGGTGACATATCACGCTTTTTTCATCAATATATATTGGTCTAAGAGGTCCCCAAAACATGTCTTTAAAGTTTATGCTCAAAAAAACACTTTGAAATCAGATTTTGGCATGCCTGAAAAGCCCTCTTCTTCAGCCCTCCTCAGAACAGTCTGTTGTCTCTCTGACCACGCCCCCTCAGGAAGTGGACGTGCCTCGGCTGTTCAGCACGTTGATCTAATGTTTACATGTTGGCTGAATATACACGGCTGCTCAGAGATCACGTTACTTCAACCCTCTGAATCTGATCCAGAATCTGATCCTGACGGAGAGGTGCCTGTAGTGTTTCTTGTTGTTTTATTTATCAGTATGTCGACGTGTGTCTTGATACAAAGCTACGAACATGTAGCTATGTGGCTATGCTAACTAGCGCTAGCACTTATCCATGATAAATAAAAATCATCCACTAGATCTTCAAATCTGCAGGCATGGGGAGTAAAACCGACCTCTACCAGAAAAGCAGCAGGACCTTTCTGAAGGATTGGTCACAGATTTAGTGTTTCTTGTTGTTTTATTTGTCAGTATGTCGACGTGTGTCTTGGTACACAGCTACAGCTATGAACATGTAGCTATGTGGCTATACTAACTAGCGCTAGCACTTATCCATGATAAATAATAATCATCCACTAGATCTTCAAATCTGCAGACGTGGGGAGTAAAACCGACCTTTGTGTTTATTAAGACAGCCTACAACTAGCATGCCTCCCTCCTAAGCTCCTTGTTAGCACACATGTGTGCAGGTAATGAAAAACGGAGGGGGGATTCAGTATTATTTTATACAGTCTATGGGCTGAACAAGCTCCGAGCTCTGACTCCGTGACAGACCGGATATTGTTGTTACGTAACAAAAACACGGAAGTCTGAAACGGCTCGTTTCACACACATTTGCAGAAAGGTGGAGAAATCAGAACAGGGGCAGAATGGATTTTTTTCATTCTCGGGGGGTTTGTAGACATGCCAGGGAAACATATTTCAGGTAGAGAACCATTAAAAAGTCAATTTTGCATGATATGTCACCTTTAAGTGAAAGTAAGTTCCCACCTCTTTCTGACATTTCTTACAGAGTGGAGATATTAGAGCTACATTTATTTAGAAATTGAGGTGTGCTTTGTGTCCTATGAAGGATGTGGTGCTGGCTTTCCTTTAGTCGATTACATGCAAATCAGAGATTTTACACCTCTTTAGTCATCTTCATTCAAAGTCATTGCCTAAGGTTTTACAATTTTTAATATGTAGTCCATAATGCCCATGTACATGAAATCATACATCATTTTTGTGTCGGCTTTAGCTGAAATTTTGAATTGTTACTATAATTATGATCAGAGGAATATTTGGGGATTAATAATCACTGACAGGTCTCTATAAACACTTGGTCTGGACAATTTTTTAAAACTTTTTTAAAGAAAAACCTCTACACCCATATCAGACAATTGTAAATCGCTGTGTGAGCTTCAAATTCCCAGTGCACACAAAGATACCTCCAGCCTCCTGAATAAACTTGACAAAAGTAGAAAGATTAAGGTAAAGCAGAAGTGACAGATTGATGAAGAGACACAGCAGAGCAGCGATAAAGAGGCAGAATGGGTAATGGAGTTAAAGATTTATCTTCATTTATCTTTTTTACTTATTTAAAGAGTGTGTCATTCCCTTTTCAAATGTGCTTCTTTGAAAGTCAGGGTAGCATAAGTTTAGAGTCATTCTCACACTTCATTGTTATGCATGGTATTTTAGTAACATTTTCCCACACACCAGTAGTTACCTTTAAATGGATAACACCGCTGAGGAGCTTCATTAAACTCTTAAAATCGACAGGAGCTCCGTCCTTTGTGGAGATAAAATGTTCTTTTGAAGTTTGTTCATTTCCACACTGAAACGCATAAATCTGCATCCCAAATCAAGACACAACTTCAGTCCCTTTCTCTAAGTGACACCTTGTGCACCTCATGGCCGTATAGTGGCACACGTGGAATGTTTTTAACACTTTGAGCTGTGTTCCTGAAGTGTAACGTTTCTTTCTTCCAAACGTAGAAATTAATCTAGATCCTGACAAATTTTACTCCCACATATTCTCATTTTCACACACAATTACACAAGTAGAGAAGGAGGAGGCTCGAGTATTATCAGGGCATTATTTAGTAGGCCAGACGAGAGATGAGTACTTGTCAGTGACATCTAAAGAGAAAATCAAACAGAGACACTAATTGGCACATGCTGATCTTGTTGTCTTGTGACTGATTCAAAACCCTACTTTAAATATATCACAGGCACATCGTGTTCTTAACACTAGGCTGTATGAACATCTTACCCCATGTCAAACTTTGTAAAACCTCAGTTACTGTATCATTAAAAAGCGTTTTTCAACCAGAGGAACTTTACCCCGGAACTACGTGCATTTTGACCGGTGAACCCAGGGTCTAAATTTAGTTCAGGGGTAGGTAATCTCCCCCTAAAGAGCCCCTGCTATGAGGGTAGTACTTTTCAAAGGTCCCAGGGCTTTTGGGGTGGCAGGGCCTGCAATGCTGAACGTGTCTGATTGGTAGATTAACCTCAGTGTTTTTACTCCGCCCGCCGTCCACAATAACATCACACACATCTGTGATTCACTTGATTTCTCTTTCTTTCATTAGTTTTTATTTGTTCTATCTTTTTTGTATGTGTGTGTACTTTTCAAAAGAAGAAGCTGTGATTCTCTTGATTTAGCAGCTTGTAACAGTAGTCTTCTCTCAGCCCACCGTGAATGCGTCTCTCCCGGTGTTACGGTTTTAAAAGTGACCCTGTAAACTGGAGACCTTCAGCTGAACGTGTCAGTGTTTGTGGAGTTTACACAGCTGTTGAAACACAGAGGGAGTTCCTGGGAATGCAAACTAGTTTAGTTTTTATTAAGATTTCAAAATATCCTCATCAGATATTTAATGATCGTCTAAAGACGTTTATGAGGGATGCATCCAGCTGAGAGTCTCCAGTTAACAGGGTCGCTGTTTGAACCAAAACACCGGGCGATCTCTGCCACTGCTTTTTGAGTTCAAAAGGATTTTAAAGCCGTGTTGAAACGTCTTTGCTACTCGCGCTTATCTCCTCTCACGTGTTGATTCAGTGAATCCATCTGTGATGAAATATAGCACCATCTAAAACAGACCAGCTGAGTCTCTTCATGCTAACAGGCTAACTGTTGTGTTGCTCATAATGATACCTGCCTGTCCGTCTGCTTCTATGGTGTCATCTGTGATGAATGGCATTCGTCTTTGTTTTGCTGCCCTCTACTGGACTGGTGGTGTAGTGCATTTATTTTTTTTCTTCCTCCATACGTCACTGGCCTGATTTGCACAATTCAGCCCGTGGTCGAAACACAGACAACAATGGGGGCACAGGAACCTTCTAGTTCCGTGTAAAGTAGTTCTGGGGGCTAAAACACCCTGAAACTCTTGGTCGAAATGTACCTATGATCTATCATTGAGTCCCCGAGAATGTAAAAAAATACATGAAATCTGCACTATGATTCACAATGATTCATTTGACATCATGAATATGTTTTTATTCCCTTGAACACTCCAACACATGTGCTGTAGTCCTGTTCAGGTGACCTCAGCTAACACAGAACCTATGAAGGAATAAATAACTCTGAGGTTGTCAACATGTTCAATACCTTTATACTTTTCAATACAACATGCTTTAAAAAGATATAGTACTTTTCATTTGACAGTTTGAAAAGCACTGCAGCCTAAAGAAAAACAGAACAGAAATACAGTCATATTTTCAACCAGAAGATGCTGCAAGAAAATGAAAGGTGAGGGAGCAAGCAGCAGCGCTCAGTCAACCCAGAGATAGGGTAAAGAGAGAGAGAGCGCTGGTAAGGTACACGAGGCAGCTGAACCAAACAATTAAAAGTTATTTTCTGATTGTTTCACAGCAGCTGCGCTCTAAGGAACGTATAAACACATCCACACTTCTGCACAGGAAGGTGCTGGATTTTGCTTCTATACTGATGAAGTCACACTTCTTTCCGGCTGTGTCCCTCTGCTCCACCCTCAGTCACAGCCACTACACTGCTGCAAACTCTCCTCACTCATAGGTTGGCATATACTGGTGTCAACAGGTTTTGTTAAGCTTCTAAGAAAGACACACATGTTGTGATAAAGTCTGTTGCAGACATACTATTAGGAAAGGAGAGAGAGACAGCAACATTACCTGGTCCCTTTGTGTTTTGTAGCAGTTTCAACCAAGCGGCCGGGAGAATTGAATCCAATGTGGAAGTGTTGAAAACTGCAGTTCATCGAGTGTCCACTTGAGGCTGGCTCCGGGAGTACGAGAAACCACATACACACCAATTCAAAAAAGCCGATCTATACAGCAGAAATAAACATGTTTACAGCCTGGTTCAAAAAACAGTGTAGTCTGGATAGCTCATTTCTCAATCAGCACACACTGTACGGGGGTGAATTTTCATAATGTGGCAATTTAGAATATATTAAGATTACGAATTTTACATTACAAGAGACACAGCTGACTTGATTGACAGGCGGGAACACTGTAGCTGTTAGGGAGGAGGCTCAAAGACCGCCTCTTTACCTCACACTCGCTCGTCAGCAGTTGTGTTGAGTTCAGCATTTCCAATATGGCCGCCGCCGCCGCCGCCTGGCTTCGAAACAGCGCTTCAGAAACAGATGAGTGACGTCCCAGAGGCTACGTCCATATTTTATACAGTCTATGGTTTCAACCTGCGGACTGCTAACAGAGAGCTTCATGGCACTGCACAATCATGACACTAAAATGACTCAATCAGTGACATAATTAGATACTACCGCCACACACACCCCTCTTGGTCATGAATGATAATTCAGAGGAAATATTTTATTTTGTCAAACGTTCTTTTTCAGGAAAATTTAATATTTATTTTGCCTTTCATCACTATTAGTAGTCAAAAATCTGAAATAACAAATTAAACAATTTGAGTTACCAGGAGTACATGTTTTGTTTCCTCTGCTTTGAATATTATATATCGTATCGTATCATATCATATTGATATCGTTTGATTTTTACTGGTGTTGTATGAAGTTCTGATATCCTGGCAACCCTACAAAATACTCAAGGAGTCTGTTTCTAAACATAGCTCTGACCTATCCCCTATATATATATATATATATATATATATACTGTATATATATATTTTATGCTGGCATACATTTCAATCCATTTACTGTAGTATGGAGTAACTACATTTTTGAGGTTAGTTTTATTCTGGTTTTCATATCAGAAACCAGTAGCCTCCACCCTCACAGGAATGTGCTCATGAAGAGAACCATGAGGCCCTTTTGTTCCCCGAATAAGATGTTTATTTTACAACTATTAAAACATTTTATTTCCCAGTTTCATGTTTCATTCAGGGAAATGACTCATTTGATTACCATTCCTTACAAGAAAATCATTATCTGATTTTCAACAAAAGCCTCCAACAGTTCCCCAAGAATTATTTCAATACTGTTAACTATGCACGGATGGTGACGGTCTGTGGTGAACCTCTGGCATGATATTTCAGGGTATTTTATTCCCTGCATGTCTCATGAGAGCGCAGTGCTGTTGGAAGGCTCCTGTTACGATCCATTTAGCTTATTAGGTAAAATCCACTAGTAATGAGATCCTGATCAAGGCACAGAGCCAACAGTTTTCACTTGTTTGCTTGCTACTGTGGAAAATGAACACCCAAGTCATCTCAGCACCACCTGTCGCCTCGTATGAGAGGATCAGTATTGATTTTTTGCCAATGTCTTTTGGAAGCAGTAAATGTATTATTACATTTCCCATGTCTACAGTATTGTTATCTCTTTGTAGAACCCACTGTCAATTTTATATCCTCAGTTTTAGTAGATTAAAACTGCATCAGACCACACAAGGAAGAGTTTTGGCTGTTTGTTTTCAGCAGAGAGAGACGGGGTGGTTAGATGAAATATTAATACTAGCAGAGTTCAAACAGGAGTCGAGTTTTTGGCTGAATACATTGATTCTTAATATGTTGTTCTTGATGTTGACTCACATCCAAATTCCCTCTCTCTTCTGCTCTCGTATGGGTTTATCAGAAACAGCAGCTCTGAGAGTGTATGATGTTGTTGATGGGAGCGAGTTAGCTATAAAAAGGAATAGGGAATGGAAATGGCAATGCCTTATACATGAATAATAAAGATCCTAATTTTTGTTTACATCCAGAAAAAAACACTTTATAAACGCTCTTTTCTTCTATGAACATCTGGCTTAAGTCTCAATCTAACATATTCACAAGGACGCCATCTTTACCATGATGCCACACCAAGGGTTGGCAGCTCAGTGCTGTTATAAAATAGGAAACTGTGACTCATATTAACAAATGAAACCTGACAAATCATTATTTAACAAATGTACCAGCATATGATGACCGTTTTTTGTGACAGTCTGCTGCACTGGGACATATTTAACTGTGTAAACCCATATTTGCTATTATGGAGCAGAAGTGTGATATTAGCATTCAGCTTCACTTTCTGTCTAACACTACTGTCATGATGCAACTCAGGCCAAATATGTAATATGACCAGCAACCAGGAATACACCAATTTTCCCCGCTGTGTGTCTAGTCTTTAAAAATACAAGCAATGTTTTCCTGTGACAGGCTGAGTTATTATTTGAAGTGTTACACACTTGGACACAAAAAGTGATTTTCCAGGCGTGCATGGGTTGTTTTTTGTAGTTTACTCACTTCCAGGAATTATTCAACAGGTACAAGTACAACAGTGCAGCGTAGCATTTCGGTCCTCTCTCTCCACTGCGCATGTGCACCTGCGCACCCCAAAAGACCCAAAACTGCTCCAAAGCTGCCCCAAACTGCCTGCTTGAGCCTTGCTCCTCCTTATTACATATTACACATAAAGATAACACACAAATGCCTGTGTACCTGACTACTGCACAATTATTAATTAGAAAGATTATGTATAAAATAACAAAATAACGAAAATAAACATTAGGGTGGGGGGGTGTCAGTGTCCACATCAACACATGACATTATTATAGGTCCCACAGAAGGTAAGCAGTGTTAGCTTGGTCTCTACCTGCAGCAGGTGTGCTTTATGAACCAGCTCTCCCCGCCTCCATGCATCTGTCTCATCTTCATTGATGATACGACTGTTGCTTTCATGGCGTTTTAATTTGCATCAAGAGAATCAAAATACAGTCAAAGTGGTCACACCAAGACTGTTCTCTTCTTACTTTTTAGCAGGGACAGGCTAAATTATTAAACTTAATACATTACACAAAAGAGTTAAAAGAGTGAAATGTTGCTGATTTTAACACTTGGTACAACCCTGATAACAATGTCTGATTGAGTACAGGAATTATTTTAAAGAGAGAAAAGGTTTTGACGAAAATCAAAAACTAAAATGTGACTCAGACTAGACTAAAATGTTTTGAGTTTCCATTGACTAAAACTAGACTAAAACTTTAAAGGGGTGAAAAGACTAAGACTGAATTTAAAATAGCTGCCAAAATGAACACTGATTCAGGCAGAGCCATCTTAACACCGAAAGGGCCAGAATTCTATTCCTACTAGAAAGGTCGTGAGAGGTCATTTTGACTGCCAGATTCCAACATAGAGAGTGATGCGTCATTGTTTGAGGATATACTGCATGATTAAACTTTCAACGATGAGTCACATTCATCCACTTCTTATTCTGATAAATAGCTGGTCAGCGCTGTCCAATTCCTGAAACAACTGTCAGACTTCCTCAGCAGTCATCTCTCTCTTTGAGCTTCTCATTGCCCTAATTACCAACACAGAGTTGCCTTATTTTCTCAGTTTCAACCATAGACTGTATAAAATGTGGACGTAGTATCCGTGATGTCACCCATCTGTTTCTGAACGCTGTTTTGAGACCAAACGGCAGCGGCAGCCATATTGCTTCTGTCGAGCCAGTGTGACGTAAAGAGGCGGGCTTTGAGCCTCCTAGCCAACAGCTGCAGTGTTCCCACAGGCAGCTGTGCCTCTCATTGGAAGACTAGTAATCTCAATATTTTCAAAATTGCTGCGTTAGAAAAAAATTCACCCCCTCACAGTGAGAGGACATCTAGAAATGAGCTATTCAGACTACATTCATCTTTTGTACCAGGCTGTAAACATGTTTATTTCTGCTGTAAAGATCGTCTTTTCCCATTCATGTGTATGTGACTTGCAGTACTTCCGGAGCCAGCCTCAAGTGGATACTCGATGAACTGCAGCTTTTAACACTTCTGCATTTACTCATATTTTTAGACCGGAGGTTGCCGCTTGGTTTCAATCCAAAACCTTTCAAATTGCTCTCTACACCAACTCACAGCCGGTTTCTAAGTTTATTAGAGACAATGATAATTGCCAAGCATAGGTATATGAAATATATCAATCTAATCGCGGCAAAGTGTGTGCAAGTCATTATGACAGCCTGTGGCCGAAGTAGGTAAAAATGATCATATCATCGCCTTTGTGCAATTTTTATAAATGACATTTTAAATACATAAACACACAACTTTAGAAAAAGTCTGAACCAGCAGTACTCCAAAATTTTACATGAAAATTCACTCCCACTCATTGTGCATCACAAGCTTCCACTTCATGGTGAACAGCATGCTGAGGTAGTTCAGTAGCTCTTCAGGCTGCTCTCACACATGCCCTCTCACTGTCAATATTCCCCCACTCTTAAAGGTGACATATCACGCTTTTTTCGTCAATATATATTGGTCTAAGAGGTCCCCAAAACATGTCTTTAAAGTTTATGCTCAAAAAAACCCTTTGAAATCAGATTTTGGTCTGCCTGAAGAACCCTCTTCTTCAGTCCTCCTCAGAACACTCTGTTTTCCCTCTGACCACGCCCCCTCAGGAAGTGGATGTGGCCTCAGCTCTCCAGCACGCTGATCTAATGTTTACATGTTGGCTGAACATACACGGCTGCTAGCAGACCGCGCTACTTCAACCCTCTGAATCTGATCCTGACGGAGAGGCGCGTGTAGCAGGACCTTTCTGAAGGATTGGTCACAGATTTAGTGTTTCTTGTTGTTTTATTTGTCAGTATGTAGACGTGTGTCTTGGTACACAGCTACAAACATGTAGCTATGTGGCTATGCTAACTAGCGCTAGCACTTATCCATGATAAATAAAAATCATCCCCTAGATCTTGAAATCTGCAGACGTGGGGAGTAAAACCGACCTCTGCCAGAAAGGCAGCGGGACCTTTCTGAAGGATTGGTTACAGATTCTGTGTTTTTTGTTGTTTTATTTGTCAGTATGTCGACGTGTGTCTTAGTACACAGCTACAGCTTAAGCTACGACATGTAGCTATGTAGCTATGCTAACTAGCGCTAGCACTTTTCCATGACAAATAAAAATCCACTAGATCTTCAAATCTGCAGACGTGGGGAGTAAAACTGACCTTTGTGTTTATGAAGACAGCCTACAACTAGCATGCCTCCCTCCTAAGCTCCTTGTTAGCACACATGTGTGCAGGGAATGAAAAACAGAGGAGAAGTTGAGTTGTATTTTATACAGTCTATGGGCTGACCAAGCTCCTAGCTCTGACTCCGTGACAGACCGGATATTGTTGTTACGTAACAAAAACACGGAAGTCTGAAACGGCTCGTTTCACACACATTTACAGAAAGGTGTAGAAATCAGAACAGGGGCAGAATGGATTTTTTTCATTCTCGGGGGGTTTGTAGACATGCCAGGGACACATATTTCAGGTAGAGAACCATTAAAAAGTCAATTTTGCATGATATGTCACCTTTAATACCAGCCTATGGAATCTTATATTTTTGCCACAGTGTCAACAGGCAATGTGCCAGTAAAAAGCACATCCAGCCATTTTTTTCCCTCCCCATAACATTATTTTCGCCATGTAAGAACTGATGCACAGTCTTTGTGCACTATTTTTCTCAAATCCTTGAGTGTCTTTTATTTTGGTGACCTTAAACATGAACTAGTCTAGCTCCCCTTAACGCGCCCTTGTATTTGTTCTTCTCCTCGTGTCTGTAAGAGTGCCAGTGCCCCGTGTCTCACTCATTCATGTGTGTCATGTTTCCTCCACTCTTTCCCTCTCTCTGCATTTATGGGAGAGATAGCTGACAGCTGAGCGGGGCAGAGAGAGAGAGGTTTGGACAGTGCGGTTAGAGTTGGAAAGTAAATCGACAGCGGACAGGGGTCACTGATTCCTGGCTCTGTGACTGAGTTACCGTAAAGAAAGCGGGTTTGTTGGCAGGGAGGAGGTCAGGGCGGGTTTTCCAGAGGCTTTCCTATGTATGGTCAAAAACAGCACATGTTTTTCTCGGTGTAATGAGAGGAATCATGCAGTGCAAAGAGTGTAAAATTATGGCTGGGCTGCACAACACAGAACTCCCGCGTTGTCCCTGCTTGCAAGAATTGGCCTCTTTGTGTTACATGAAATAGTGAGCACCAAACAGTTAAAGGCATCCAGCTAGGGTTATTTACTGGACTACAGGAGTCACCAGAGACTTTATAGCTCTGTCCCTGCCCCCCTATCAGCTCTCTAAGATGATAAATCATCAATAAACATTGTCACCCCAGCTCTTTGTTCCGCCCTGCAGAGATAGCTTTACTGCCATAACTTTATATTTGCACACATCTGACATGACATGATATTACACAGGAGCATGTATGTTGCTTGGCACATCTTCATTTCTTTATAGGTGTGCTCTCTGTGACCAGAGAGACGCGTGAAGCCACCATGACAGATGGCCTATATTTGACCAACTATCTCTTCATTTGCTATCTCTGCCGCCTTGTCTCTCTTCCTCACACACACACTCACTCGCTCCCCACTTGTCTCCGTCATTGGCTCCAGCCCCACGAGTCTACAGCATGTTTGTTGATGTCGGAGCAGGCAGGGCAGGAGGGACCTGGAGATATCCTTGTCAAAATCCAGGATATTAACAAACAAGGCCTCGGAGACTGGGGCCTATTGATTGTGTTCATTCCTCTGGCACCTTTTCTGCCGCCGCCTTCATCCACCACTGTGGACGTTAAGACTCTGTGCGAGCGCTTGTGCCTGGACTGTAGATCAAAAGTAGGACCAGGAGCAGAGAGCTCTGTGCTCCATCTGCTCTGGTTGGGATTCCTGCTGTTACATGTGTTATGACTTAAGTGGCTTCTCTTTATGTTTGACATTGAGCGGTGGCCAACACAGCAGTATGGATGACTGCCTGTCCTGGGACACTCTTTTTCAATACTGGCAGTAACAGGCTGTAAGAAAACCGGCAGCCAAGTGGGCCAGTGTGGAAATGCTCCTGTGAATCTGAGTGACTTCATGAGCTCAGTCTCTGTGTCTTTATTATTCAAACCCACAGTCATTGAATCATCAAAAAGTTCAACAAGAAGCCTTAAAATAATTATCTTTTCCCCATAGAGTTCAAAACATCCTTGATATTATCCACTCTGTGCACCAGATAAAGCATTAAACATGATGTAACGATGTCTGTAAACTATGCTTATTCTATTTATTTATTTTATGAAAGGCAATATCTATTTTTGCGATAATTCAATAGTAATATAATTTTTCTAAATATAGATATAACAAATGTTCAATACAAAATTGATATAAATAAACCTGTAATTACACCCTCCAAACACTGGAAAGGGGGGCGCTAATGAGCCTTAAACACTAGTTGCCACCCAACATTAGACAGAAGAAGAAGACAGCATTGAACAGCTAATCATGTTGCAGGGTGAGAGGTAGGTGGGGCTTAAAGACGTTGGAGTGGGATGTAAACGCAGCTGAAATGAGCGACAGTGACACTGAAGGCTGATTTATACTTCTGCGTCTCCCCTACGCCGCAGCGGCTGACGCGGACATGAGCCCCACATACTTGTGCGTCGGTGTGTCCGTGTCGCGCAGCAATTCCCCGCCGAAACGCCTGAGGGCAGTGCGGTCTCTCTGATAGCCGGCCGCCTGCTTCCGGTCCCGCCACGATCTCTGTTTACTTTTCCACAGAGTTTCAGAGCGTGTTATGTTAATCTACAGCTGATACATGTTGCTGTTTATCATACAGACATGATTACATGAAGAATAGAGAGGAGGAGATGAAATACACGGCCGATGTGCGGCCGATGTCCGGGATCCCGGAAGTGTTGTAAATGCGGGAAAGACAAAGCCGCCAAGCGGACCAATCACAGGGCTTGCGGTCCGCGTCGGCTCTACGGGGAGTTACATTTTGGAGGAGGTGCACGTCAGCTACGTGCGTAGGCCACGGCATAGGTACGGGAGCTACGCGGACCCCCGGCATAGGGTACGCTGTTGATTCAACGCAGAAGTATAAATCAGCCTTGAAGAAAACTCAAACCTACCAGCTCAAAGCAGAGTTGCTAGTCTGACACTGAGTCGACTCTGTGTTAACTTTTAACTTCATACACTTCATTAAATAAACTTTCAGGATGTGGGTAAAGGAAGAGATCACAGACGACTTCTGATGTGAACTGTTTAATGTCCACCACGACCGTAAGACAACTCAACACTGAATAACCGTGATGCATTCACTGCACTGTGGGAAACATCACTCTGCATGTAACCCTTAGTAATCTTAAAGGGTGAGTGCACGACTCAAAACAATACTCAGTCCCTCCAGGATTTTGCGGGATTTTTTTGTGATTGTTGCGGCCCAAAAAGCCTGAATTTGCGACAGCTTTTTGAAAAAATTGCGGTGAAAGTTGCGATTTTTTGTTTTTTTTTGCTTTTTTCCCCCAATAACATCTCAGGGGCAAGTAAATACGCTAAATTTCAGTTGTTTTTAGAAAAGATTCTTGATGTGGCCACTGTGACTGTGTTTTGATTCTCTTTATTCACAGAAAAATGCCATGAAAGGTCTGTACTGCACATTTACGACGGTCCCTGAATGCATCTCGCAGTGACAGAGGCACTTGACAGGCAGTTCACGGCACTCTGAAATGAATCTGCATCTTTGTTGACCAGGAGTTGATCAAAACTTACTGAAGGTGTCTGATGTTTCACCAAACTGGATTAAATCAAGCTGTAGACGCAGAGCTTTTTACGGTGATGGCGGCAACAACGTCAAACCTCAAATAGTAAACAGACGTCCCCCGGTTGTGTCTTTGTCACTAACGCACACGGGGGTAAAAATCCTCAATGAAGATGAGACAGATGCATGGAGGTGAGGAGAGCTGGTTCACGAAGTACACCTGCTGCAGGTAGGTGACCAAGCTAACACTGAGCCCCTCAATCTATAAATAACAACGTTGTCATGGTCACTTGTCCTGCCTGCCGTCCCCTCTTTTAATCCGTTCTCTGTGCGTGTTTTGTTGTTGAAAAGTGCCGATCAAGTGAGGACTTATGTTTATGTTCCTAGGAAGTGAAATTGATGACAAAACTGATGACGTACAGGGGCTGAGATTAAGGTAATTGGTCAAAGTTGCGAGAAAGTTGCGGTGATTGTATAAAATTGCAAGGCCGCGAAAAAATCGCGCTGATTGGTTGAATTTGCATTGATAGCTGCGATCGCGAAATCGCAACTTCCTGGAGGGACTGAATACTCTATAAACTGATACACAGTAAAACATTTGTTATATCTTTGTTGTAGATTTTAATCAAATCATGCAAATCACCTTAACTTGAGAATTATAAGAATCTACAAACTAAAACTTCACAAAAATCTCATCTTACATTAAAGACCTGCTTCCTGTTAGCACCGTCAGAAATGATGGATTCAAGAAGTTCATCAGAAAACTAAATCCAGATACAAACTAACAAACTGTCTTCAACTTTCACTCAGGAGCAAAAATCTGACTTTACATTTAAATGAAATCATGATTTGATATTTATCGTGATAATTATCAATATCGACTGATATGAAATGTCAATATTGTCCAGCACTATTCATAACATACTATAACCCTTTGAATATGAAATATACGCTCAAAGCAGGGAGAGTTTGGTTTCTATGAACCCGTCACTTCCTTTCAAACATCACAAACTCTGTATCCTGATGTTTGTCGAGACATAAAACCACCAAAGATTCTGCTAAAAGCTTTGTCACATTGAATTTGTGTTGGAACTTTTTGACAAGAAGGTAAATGGGGCCAGTGCAGGTATTTACTGCTGAACATAAATAACTGCAGCTGTGTGTACACATCAATTTCTGGGAAAGCAAAAAAAAAAAACATAATTATTTTTACAGAGTAATTGGATGCCCCCTCCACCTTCCATTGATCTTACTCCTATTTTTTACTCTCCTCAATACTTAACACCTGCCAACTGATGGAGCCGCTCCAATCTTTAATTAGGAGTTTGACCTGACAGCGCTGATCAATAATTCTGATGAATTTTCTGCATGTTTATTCAACGTTTTTTAAATCAGCCATTAAATATTGGAAGAAACCCAGAAGTGGTTTGAGCCAGGCTTTTACCCTCTTTTTTGTTTGTTTTTTTGTCATGGTGTATTTATTGACCTTTCCATACAGACAAAGATCAAATACAACAAAGACAACAGAGAAATAATAAAGAGAAAATCAAACAGAATTAGATACAACTGGCTTCCAGTCACAGGACAGCCAAGAAAAATAATATTGTAAAACAGACACGAAAAACATAAAAAGAAATAAAAATAATGACAGTAACAATAATAAAGAGGATAAATATATAAATAAATAACATGAAAATAAATTTAAAAGTGCACCAGATCACAGAGTTTGTGTTTGTACAAATCCATACCCCTTTTCATGCATCAAACTGCATAGTCAATCGCTTCACATAAGAAATAAAAGACTGCCACACTCTATCACAGGGGTTCCCAAACTTTTCAGCCCATGATCCCCAAAATAAAGGTACCAAAGACTTGGGACCCCCACTGTCCCTCAAAGTGATTTAATGTGGCTTCATTTAGCTGTCTCACACAGGTACCGGCCAGAGGGCTTTCTGTTTTTATGCCCCTAGGCTGTGGAACTCTTTGCCTCTGGACATGAGAACAGCGAGCTCTCTGGGTGTTTTTAAAAGTAAACTTAAGACTTACCTTTTTAATCTAGCTTTTAATGTGGAGTAATTTATTTTAGCCCTGGACTGCATTATCAGTATCATTATTATTATTATTTTTATTATTATTTTATTATTTTATTATCATTTTTATTATTTTTATCATTATTATCTAAACCATTGTTTTAACATGTATTTATTTATCTTATTTATTTATTGTGTTCACCTGATCTCGTTAACTCTACCTTATTTTTAACTTTTATTTCCACTCTTACTTATTTTATTAATTTTACTGTGTTGATTTTCTTTTCTTTTTTAAGTATTTCTTCTTTTTTCATGCCTTCTATAATTCTACCATTTGTCTGTTACTCTGTGAAGCACTTTGGGCTACATGTTTCTATGTATGAAAGGTGCTATATAAATAAAGTTGAGTTGAGTTTAGTTGAGCTGGTCTGCAGAAAATGACCCTACCTATATGAGCATGTGGCTGTGTTTCCTGTGTTTCCTGTGCTGTTATGAATGAACCTTCTGCTACTGATGCTTTTGATAATTCACTGTTCACTAACCCTAAACTTAGGAGTCATCTGGAGAAAAGAAAGGCAGAAAACTCATTACATTTTCTATTTCAAGGTTCTATTTCAAGCTTAGCTACTATTTTTTTAATGATATGTTCTACTGTAATGGGTAAAATGTACTATTTTTAGATACTTACCCAAAAAAAAAAAACATTCTGGAATACATCTCACAACCCCCCACACTTTGGTAACCCCTGCTCTATCCAACTTCTCGGTTGATCTGTAGTGTGCACATTATATTATCTATTTTGAGAAAATGCATGACATCACAAATCCACCTGCTGAAAGTAGAAGGACCGTCACTCTTCCAATTAAAGAAAATGAGACACCTCGCGCAAAGGGTTGAGTATGCGACTCAACTGCACTTTAGTCAGAGTGAGTTCCCCCGATAGCACCCCAAAAAGGCCCAGAAAAGGACAGGGTGTGATAATTTGACCTGTAATCTCTGAGTATACGTCAAATATTGCAGACCAGAATGTTTTGAGGTTTGAACATGACCAAAAGGTGTGAATAAAGCTAGCTGGGGCTTGTTTGCATCTGTCACATATAGGGCTAATACCAGAGAAAATTCTGGAAAGCTTGACCTTTGACATATGGAGGCGGTGAACAATCTTAAACTGAATAAGGTCATGCCTCGCACCAATGTTGAGTGAATTCCTTTAAGTATTTTAGACCATTGACCTTCAGAGATATTGGTTTCCAAGTCACTTTCCCAGTTTTCTTTGATAATTGAAAGAGACGAACCTTCCAAATCAAATATAGTAGCATAAAGTTAGGATATAGTTCAGCTAGCCCCTGGTTTGGTTTCAAGTATTATACCAAGAGCAGTTTTTAATGACATGTGGTGTACCTTTTCTCTCAGCCCTCCTGCCTCTCTTTCATCCACCTCCGCTCATGTCGTCTGTGACTCCAATGATGTTGAGTCCGTCTGCACCGTCATAATTTGATCCATTATCTCACTTTAAGAGAGTCAGGAGAAACAAAATGCTAATCTAGCTGTGTGACATCACACTACTTTAACTATAATTTGTTGTCGAATTTGAGTTTTTATAATTGTTTTCCCCATTATCATCTTACCTTGAGTTATTCTTTAGACATTTATTAATAGTTTTTCTTCCTTTGACAAGGTTGCTCTTCTTTAAGAAAACAAAAAGTATTTCTTAATTGGACAATCTGGCGTTTTAAAGTCACAAACGCAGGGTAAATACAGGGGGGAGAACATTTCTCTAAAGGCACCATAGCAATCCTTTTTAATGAGTTTGAGTCCTAGGAGGAGTTATTTGCGGGGTAGGGAGAAAAAGTGAATGCCAAGAAGTTAGCTGTTACCTGGGAAGTCCTCTTTTGACCTTTAAGGAGTTGTTTTATAAAGAAAAGATGAGCAGTGCGTTCTGAACATCCTTGTTAGTTGTTTTCCTCCACCATCGCAATTAGCAGCTCTGTGTTGAGTCTGCTGCGTGGAGAAGCACTCCTGGAGACGTCTGATGCTAATTGCAGTCTGACTTTTCTATGTCTCCCTGTTTATTATGTCTAATTTTGTTGGGAGTATTTGTTGGTGAGCAGGTGTACTCGAGTGACATTTTGCTTTGGTCTTTGCACTGATGCATCTTTTCTTTCTCTCTCTTTTCTTCCTCTCTCTGCAGGTGACTCATCTCAAGTCGGTAAGTCAGCTTCCTTCTTTACTTTCTGTCAAATGTGTCTGTTCTTTGTGTGGACTCACCTCGCTGCTTTAGCCACTGAGTACTTCCAGCCTGTCTTTATTAGACACAGCAACATTGGATACTCAAAAACAAACCACCAATTATCCCTCTAAGCTTACAACATAATTGGTGCCCAAAATGAACTATGAAGCTTTGATAAAATGCAAACTGTTGACTGAAAATCAGCGTTGAACTCTGTCTTTATCTCCCTCCTATAATTCTTCTATATCTCCTGTTTTCAGTTGTGCATTGCAGCTGTTTGATAATGCCTACAGCATTACCTTTTGTTTGTTTGCACTGTAATTAGGAGTGATTTGCAACTGTTGACTGTGAAAAGACAGAACTGTCAGACTCAATGTTACTCTCAAATTGCATTTATTTTCAATGTAAATGTGAATTTTAAAGGTTTCAGTTAGGGATGGGCATTTCAAGCCAAAATACTATTCGATAATCATTGGCATCTATTCAACGATTATTCAAATAATCACCCCTCTCCCACCCACACACACACACACACACACACACACACAAACACACACACCTGTCCCATTAACAGCTCGTTTGTGTGGCAGTCTCATTAACCAGCAGCAGGGCGAGGTGCTGCTAGTAGCGGGCAGTGACAGCTTCTGTCTCCATCTTTATGTTGGTGTTTCTGTGACGCGGCGTGGCGTGTGTTTACATTTTACAGTCATGCTCAGTCTGTGGAAATACGTGTGAGATTCAGAAACTGAGAAAACTGTTGCAACTGTAGCTAATGTTTTCTTCTTCTTGTGCTATGTAATGCAGTTAGCATTCTTCTTCTTCTGTTTACTAATGCGACTAATAGCAAACAGCATTAAGACGCTCTATAGCCCCCATCTGGCGGGAATACTGTATTACAACCAGGCACTACCAGACCGGTAAAAATGATGACAAATTGTTCTTTTCAAATGAGAAAATAGTCCAAAGTAACTCTTCAATTTTTAGTAAGTGAACGAGTATTCGAAAATCATTGCCCATCCCTAGTTTCAATGACTCTACCCTCCCTAAATGTGGTGTTTTGTGTGGCTGGTAAACATCTCTTTAAATGAGAGACAGGGTCTTCCAGGTTAAGTCTGATTTTTGTAGCGTCTTAAATAAAGGTGCTATAGAACTTTAAAACATGAAAGTCTGGTCTTAAGCTCTCCGGCGTCAGGGCTCCACACTGACTAGCCTACAGCAGCCGGAAAGGGCTCAACACAAGTTTCATGTTTAAAATACAGGAATGAAGGATTAGTATTTGCACATACTTCTTCAGGCAGATGTATGATGAGCAATGTATGTACAAACAGCCGGCTTGAAGGGATATGTGAGTCTTGTTACTGTTAATTTTCTGAAAGCGTTTAAGATCAATTACTTGAAAAGTAGAAATGCTGTCATGTTGAGTCCACAAGGAATGAAATGACCCTCTGTTTTAAAGTATACAAGTGGTATTTACTTAATTCAAATTGAAGTGTTATCTGTTTATCACTATGGTACAGGTCTGAAGTATTTACATTGATACGTTTTACAATACAAATAGTTCCAAGGGCAACTAAGAGTGCAAATGGTAGTAAGCATGTGCTTTAGTGATGGGAAGTTAGGCTTGTTTCAGAGAGCCGGCTCTTTTAACTCGGCCCCCAAAGAAGAGCCGGCTCTTTCGACTCCCGAACGGCTCTTAATTTAGGATCTTTTGTAGCCGTATATTTTACCTTAACTTAACAAAAACTAATGGTTTGTGTTGAAAACCCTTTTACATACTGTGTTTTTATGAGAAGACTTATAATTGACCAATTTGGTGCATTTATTCTGTTGCAAAACCATTCTTACCCTGATCCTAGGGTAAGGATATGATTAGGGATAGGGTTAGGGTTGGGATTAGAGTTAGGGTTAGGGTTAGGGTTATGATTAGGGTTAGGGTTAGGATTAGGGTTAGGGTTAGGATTAGGGTTAGGGTTAGAGTTAGGGTTAGGGTTTGGATTAGGGTTAGGGTTAGGTTAGGATTAGGGATTGGGTTAGAGTTAGGGTTAGGATTAGGGTTAGGGTTAGGGTTAGAGTTAGGGTTAGGGTTAGGATTAGGGTTGGGGTTAGGATTAGGGTTAGGGTTAGGGTTAGGTTAGGGTTAGAGTTAGGGTTAGGATTAGGGTTGGGGTTAGGATTAGGGTTAGGGTTAGAGTTAGGGTTAGGGTTAGGATTAGGGTTGGGGTTAGGATTAGGGTTAGGGTTAGGTTAGGGTTAGGGTTAGGGTTAGGATTAGGGTTAGGGTTAGGATTAGGGTTAGGATTAGGGTTGGGGTTAGGGTTAGGGTTAGGGTTAGGATTAGGGTTAGGGTTAGGATTAGGGTTAGGATTAGGGTTAGGGTTAGGATTAGGGTTAGGGTTAGGGTTAGGGTTAGGATTAGGGTTAGGATTAGGGTTAGGGTTAGGATTAGGGTTAGGGTTAGGATTAGGGTTAGGATTAGGGTTAGGGTTAGGGTTGGGGTTGGGGTTAGGGTTAGGGTTAGGATTAGGGTTAGGATTAGGGTTGGGGTTAGGGTTAGGGTTGGGATTAGGGTTAGGGTTAGGGTTAGAGTTAGGGTTAGGGTTGTGATTAGGGTTATGTGTAGGATCAGGGTTATAATTAGGGTTAGGGTTAGAACCAGAACTAAACTTCAGCCAACAGAACCAGAACCAAACTCAAGCAAACCCAACCAGAACCAAACCAGATCCGAACCAGAACTCTACCAGAACTGAACCAGAACTGAACCAGAACCGATCCAGAACCGTATCAGAACTGAACCAGAACCGAACCAGAAACAAACCTTTCCAAAACCTTTCCAGAACCTTTCCAGAACCGAACCAGAACCGAACCAGAACCGTATCAGAACTGAACCAGTACCGAACCAGAACCGAACCGTACCAGAACCGAACCACAACAGAATCGTACCAGAACCGAACCAGAACCAAACTCAAGCAAACCCAACCAGAACCGAACCAGAACCGAACCAGAACCGAACCAGAACCGAACCAGAACCGAACCAGTACCGAACCGTACCAGAACCGAACCAGAACCAGAACCGAACCAGACCTGAACCAGAACCGAACCAGAACCGAACCGTACCAGAACCGAACCAGTACCGAATCAGAACAAGAACCGAACTAGAACCGAACCAGAACCGAACCAGACCTGAACCAGAACCGAACCAGAACCGAACCGTACCAGAACCGAACCAGTACCGAACCAGAACCAGAACCGAACTAGAACCGAACCAGAACCATACCAGTACCGTACCAGTACCGAACCAGAACCGAACAAGAACCGAACTCAAGCAAACAGAACCAGAACCAAACTGGAGCAAACACTATTAATGTCCTCAGAGCTGGGGCTGAGCACTGTGAGAGCTAAGCTGGCTCTTCAGATTCACTATAAAGCATCCACTCTCAGAGCCGCAGCTTTTGATCATGACACATCACTAATGTGTTTAATCTGTGTTACAATTATGAGGGGGCCATGGACAATTGTCTCACCTGTAAGGGGTCCCTGGCTCCAAAAAGTTTGAGAACCCCTGCTGTAGCTAGTAGGAGTGCAAACTACCGATAGTGAAAACAAACGGAACAAAAAGAGCGACACAGCTGCACAGAAACTCCACGTTGTAGACATCGCTGATCATAATAGACATCACCATGCAGGAAGACAGTTTACATTTCTTTAAATCTCTGAGAGATCTTCAAATACAGAGAGCGTCTTTACACCGGTGCGATTTTTTCAGAGTTTACGGTAACTCAAATAAAAAAACGTGACATTTGCTTTGTTTTATATCGACCACTTAGCAGGATGAATATCATGATTAAGCAGGTATATTTTGAGTTTGAGTTGAGTTGAGAAACATTTGTGGACATTTTTGTCATTCAGATCTATTTAGGTCATTAATGCACTGATCCTCTGATCATTATTATTATTTAATTATTTCAGTAAGGCAGCTTCCTGATTCCTTTGCAGGTTATTTTGTTTTTTTCTTAGCTCATTTTATATTTTTTGAGAAAAGAGAAAGCTGAGATGTTGCCCATCATTGTTACTTGGTTGCACTAATAAAGTGAAGTGCTGTACATCTGTGGTTGCATTATTCTATTATCAATTTGCCATCATTTTTAAGTATGTAAGAGATGATTTCATTGATAGCCATAGACTACATGTCTTTCAATGTAGACTTCCACTGAGAGGAACATATTAGACTATTTAGGAACTAAATTAGGAACTAAATTTAGACGGTCATACCAGCTTGATCATCAATGAAAATGTCCTGGAAATGTCCTGGAAAATGATCTCTGGAAAAGAGTGGGAACCCTGAGTAAGTCCCAAGCCATCCCCTCCCTACCCTTCTGTACTTAGGAACATTTTAGTATTATATTTTTGGGGAACTTCTTACTTTTACTCCATTTGAAAGACAAATATCAAACGTTTTACTCCACTTCATTTCTATCAGTGCTCTAGTTACTCACTACTTTATCTTTGAAGTCAGCTGATGAGTCTTCTTTTCTGAAATCAGATCCCAAAGACTGTAAACTGTTGGTGTCCTTGTGTTTGGTTTGTCTCAGTGGTGTAGCCGTACCTGGGTTGAGCGTAGATCAAACGTTCTTCAGATCAGTGCGTTCATTTAGTCGTGGTGATGATGGCTATGACTGAGAAGGATGATGATTCTCTACCTGAGCAACACGGCCATATTTTAAACCCACGTTTGAGGTGTTTAAATAAAGAATGATTGTTTGTATTGTTGTAAATCTCTGATCTGTTTACCACACAAACTTCATCACAGCCTCCAAAACATCAGCATCTAACCTGAGAAAGCATGTGGAGGTCTTGAGCTAACACACTGCTTTGATTCCAGAGGAACATTGGAAACTTGTCTGTGCTTGTAGTAACTTAGTTTAGATTTCATGGTAGACTTTTTAGATATGAAATCATGTTTTCTAGATAAACAGAACGGAGCAGAATGTACACCCATGCATTCTTGACTGACCTCATGCTTTGTGAAAATATGTTTAGAGATATTTTAAAAAGTACTTTGAATACTTCAGTATTTTTAAAAGAAAGTACTCTGACTTTAAAAACTACTGATTATGACTTTAATTCAAGTCATAATCTGACTGAACAACTTTCACTTGCATTGGAGTAATGTTTGACCAGGAGGATCTTTGACTTAAGTAATGAAGATGTGGACTATGTCCAGCACTGCCCGATAAACAGCATGCACAGTGACAGTTATGGAAGCCAGTCCCTACCTGTTTAAATAATAATGTGCTGTGCTACTTTGTAAGAATGCACTGACGCGTTTTATGCACCCAGAACTCAACAAATTCCTCCTCTGTCAGATTCTGATGATTGTAAAAGTGCCTTGTGTACTGCTTCAGATTCCGAGGTATGGATTCCAGCAAATAACTTGCGCTGATATATGAATGCTGTTTGCAGTTATTTTTTCCATAGCCTCAAGTGGATTGTAATGCTGCCCCCATCAGACTTTCAATCAGAGTGCCTGAATGTGTCTCACGTTTGAATGAGGCTTTTGGTAACAATTCAGCCGTACACTCCGTATCCCTTCTAATATAAATGGCTCACTTTCTTTCAGCTCTTCCACGCACTGCACTACATTTTCAAAGCGGCCTTCCTATTCCTGTAACTTATGAGAGGGGAATACAAAGCTATGGCCATCTTCCAACTCATCCTCTCTGCGTGGTGTGTTCAGGGCCTCACGTTCTCTGGACCATTAAGTCATTTATAAAAACGCAGCACGGAGGCTTTATCTGTAAATATGCTGACATGTCACAGTACGCTGGCTTTCCATCAGCATATCATTTGGAATCAGCGGGTGTGGAAGACATGAGTGAGGGATAGGACTTGAGTAGGAGGGGGGGGAAGAGAGCAGAGATGGACAGACTAATGGGACGTATCAAGACCTCACATAAACAGTAAGAAAAGCAGATGAGTGGAGTTTAAAAGTTAGCACTTTGCAGCTGCAGACTCCTGCTTTAGTGATGTGTCAGTGTTATCGCTCGCCTCCTAATAATTAGCTTTGTCTCGCTGCAGCACCTACTGTGCATTTGGAATTGCAAACAGTAATCTACAGCACAGCAGAATGTGAGGAATTTAATGAGAAAAACATGCAGTCGTTCTCAGACAGTCATGATAAAAATGTTTTGAACCAATCCCATGGAGGAAAGTCTCTCCTCTAAGCTGCAATAATTCAAGCATGTCTCTGCATCCTTACATGTAAATAGTTTTGTGTGTGTGGGTTTGACAAGCTTTGTCCAGCGAGTGTTTGGCTCAGAGATCTGATGTCCTCTGAATACTAATGTGACATTTTGTCTGTCTGTCTGCTGCAGCTTTGAAAGCGGGAGGGTGGGAACTGGGGGTTTGGTGAGGGGCTTGTTCACCCCTAGGTGCAGGGAGAGTAGGGACAGATGCTGAAATGCTACACCCGTTTCGCACCTCCCTGGCAAGAATCAAGATCCACAGAGGGGGAGGAATAAAAAAGTAATTAAAATTTGATCGGAGAGGCAAGTGCAAATTGAGTTTCATCTTCATCACGACCAACGGGCAAAGAAGAGGGAGATAATTCACTTTTGCATTTGTTATACAAGTTATATTAGTCCTCAGTCCAACATGGCTTCTGCATGCGTGCACAGATTGTCTTCCTTTGAGAAATAATAGACACGCCTGGAATCAAATGTTTCTGAGCAGCTTATTGTTAGGTACCAAGCAGTAAGGCACAAGACACAGGTAAATGTTTAAAGAAGTGGGTTTTTATTTTACCCAGATGAAGCAAACCAAATTCACAAACCAGAATTATAAGAACTAAGCCTATAAAAGAGGTCAACTTAACATAACTGAATTTAACACAACAAAATGTAAGGTGTGAACTAAACAAACAGACCTCAAACAATGAGGCAAAAGGGACTTATATAGTGGTTGGGCCAAACCAAGTTTAACTCAAGGGGTGAACAAAATTGACACTTACTTAAAATACTTAAGTAATACTAACTAAGCCCAAACCCCCCCATGACATCAAGCCCATGGACTGCTCCACTCAGCTGGCTTCAGCATAAAAGTCCTTTCCACCCTTGGCCATGCCTTTTGTTCAACCAAGGAAGTGCCATTCCCCCACAGTGAGGTAACTCACTGTGTGGCTCCAGCCATCACACTTATACTTTGTGTTTGATTATCTCGGATACATTCACATCAAATAAATGCATACGTGCTTTAATTATTAACAGGTGAGCTAGTTTTAAGGTCTGCATTACAATGCTTTTACAATTAAGGCATTTAGTTGTTTACAAAGAGAGTGTCTTGGAGTTTTCTTGGGATTTGATGTTCACGTTTCTCTACTGAGTACCCCTGCCTTTGCTCATTTCCTCAATGTCCTATCGTTGTACTTTCCTTCTCAGGACTTTGCAACAGTTTGGTTTTGCATTGCAGCAGCAAGTCTCAATGAAGGATGCCATGCCTTGAAGTCACTTTGAGATATGAGCCACAATGTTACACTGTGACTTTTTGTTTCTGTCATGTCATGAACACGGGCCCAAAATGAGTCTCCATCTACCCAATGACGGCTGTAGATCCATCTGTCTTCCTTCATTCTTGAGTGTGAGCTAGATTCATGATACTGAGTCCCACCAATAAGAACTGAACCATTTCAAAAATTAATTTGTGCCTACACCAAAACTTTCCCTGGGCTGTGCTGTAGTGTCATGGTGTTCTTTTTACCTGGTAATAATGTGTTTTATGAGGAACAGATGCAGTATGAGTGATGTAGTTCTGCAGTTGACAGTCTGTGCCTCTCAGTTTATTGGTGGATTTGGGTTTGTTTTTATTTGTGTTATTTATTAATACTTCTGTGGAGGCAGCTAAACAGATGCAAGACTCAAGTCAAAGACTAACTTCCCTAAGAGGACAGAATATTGTATTGCAGCGATTCCCAAACTGGAGGGTTGGATCTCAAAGGGGGCCCTTGAGTTAGGATGGGGGGTGCATGGTTAAGCACACCTTTCTGCACTGCTAGCAAAGCATGAAAGGACTCCCTGGTAAAAAAAAAATAAGGCTGATAATGACTCTACACCAAACATCACACCTTCTAAAACAAATACATGAAATGATGAAGGGTAATACCTCATCTTTAGCTTCACCTCCACCAACAGTGAGCCACCTATACATGAATATTTTGCAAGTTGCATATTGCTGTGTCACTTGTAATTGCTTCCTCCGTAATGGTGTTTTTTTTTTAGTTGGATTGGAAGTGCAGCTCTATATTTTTTGCAAAAAAATGCTCTGATTAATTCTAAAGACACTGACATTTGTCAGCAAATGACGTGTCTGATCATGTGTTTTCATGTAAATGTTAAAGCTATGTGACACTTAACTTAGTTTAGCATTTTGAGCTTTTTATGCAAAGTTGAGCATAAATGACAGAGAACCCTGCAGCACCCTGTTGTCCTCAACCATAACTGACAATTGCATCACCAACTTTGTCTCAAAGACTTTGTTGACTCTCAATAACAAACACGATGGTGAAATGGATCATATTCCTCCAGATTTGGAACAGTAATTTAAAATGCTTTCAGCTCTTGTTGGTGCAGTGTGCATGCTTTTACATCATTCCCCTGAGAATTGTCAAATTGAATGCAAGCTGCTCCAAATTCCCATTGGAACGAATGTCAGAACGAGCCTCACATCAGCCAACGATTTTGACAAACTCTTCTGCAGAATACATCACTTCTGGAAGTAAATATTGATGTTTTTTTTAGACATTCAAGTTATTTTTTCTGAGCTTATGCGGCAGGTAGTGGCAGAGGTAATTGTTGTCCTTAGATGTAAAGGCTGGCAGGCAAACTACAAGCAGAGATCCTTATCCTATTACTGAGTTTCATTCCGACTCCATAAAACGGCATTGGCAGAGACAGAGACATCTTTCTGTCTGTCATCTCTAGTCTGTCTCTCTGAAGCCTTGTTCTCCTCAGCTCAGATGATTAGCATCTCTCTGTCCCGTTTTTCTCTCTCTCTCCCTCCCTTGAATGCCAATTGCGGGCGAGTCAGAGCCAGTAGAAGTCTCTTCAAGCTGCAGTGGGATTGGCCTGCACACCACATATGGCACCAAAAGTGCTTAGTAAACCGCGCAGCTTGAATTTGGAGACGAAAATGAGGGATCTGTTTTGGGTGGAGGACGGCACTTAGTAGACCATATTGTTACGTCTTCAAAATCCCTCATCCAGAATATTAAAAGTTGGAAAAACCTTTGTGAAATGTGTCAATGCTGGAGCTCTTTTCCATTTCTGTCATAGTTATTTACACAACTCCCAAAGTCTAACATTTTTTATTGACTCACAGTTGGGAAATTCATTCTGACACAGTTTTTATTCTGATCTAATACAGGCATGAAGGAAAAGCCCCGCTACAAACGAAACACTTCATAACTTTCCTAATTTATGACTTTCTTTCATCACCTTGATCATTAAAACCCTGCTCACTGAGCCAATGTTCTGTTTGATAGCAGCGACCTGGCTACTTAATTGAACAAGTCTTCCACAACGACCACAAACGGGAGGACCAAGACTATAAAAACACTCCATTATCCCTGGAAATGCAACCAGTACTTAAGTTATTTTCCCTGCCTGGTGATAAACACCACAGCCTTGCAAGAGCTCAACAAAACTGCCCTACAACAACATAACAAAAGAGCCTGTGGCCACATTTACATACTAGAGGAGGACCATAATGAGATAGCTACCTGAGATAATTACTACTCAAGGCGTCCGGCTCTTATCCTCTACCACAGGGAACCAGTTTAACTCGCTACAATTAAGCGGCCACTCATTTGCTCCATTTGAGGCGCCGTTTATGCCATTTTCTGCTCCACTGTGTCTGAACAGTACTGTTGCTTAAATAGTGGAAACCTGGAGCTGCTTATATGGAAGAATGCATGGAAATATAGATTCACAGATTGGAAAATATTAGACCGTCATGCAGAAGTAATAATACTTTATCTTGTACAGGCTAATAGAACACACTTGCGCTGCTATTGTGAGACTCTTGCTCCAATTTAATCTGAGTTATCTCCCCGGTACTGATATGCATCTCACATTTAGACTTCATCCTGATCTAATTTTGCTGTGTTACATTTACAGCTGTTGGTCAAATGCATCTCTCCCTTACATAACTGTTCCTCCTGTAGTTGTCAGTCAACACCATGCCTCGCTCGTTGCAAACCTGACATGAACCTATTTGACAGGGAGGATATTTTTACATCCACCTTCCTCTTGGTTTTCTGTCTGTTTCCTCCTCACAGTATGCTGCCTTTTTAGTCACAGTGTTTGTTTCTGTCTGGTTAGAGCTGGTCTAGATGATAGGTCTGAAAACCCCTTGTCAGAATAAAGGATGGTGGAAGCCAGAATTAGAAATAATCCTCCACTTACTACATTGTTTTTCATTTTTCTGTCTTTTGTGACGACTTTTCTTGAAGTGTTTTCAAATGCTGCATTTCCATAGAATCTGTTTTACCTAAGCTTAAAGTCTCTATGAGGAACTGAACACGGTCTGACCCTTTTGTTCTCAAAGAGCAGTGAAGCATTCACAGCCTAATCATTAAATCCTGTTCATATTCATTTTGCTCTTTCAAAGCCTTGTTGTAGTTTCTCTGTTTGAAACAATACTTCAACAGAGTGCAAACCTGCTTTAGTATCAGCCACGAGGACGAAACATTAACGAAACAAAAACACCTCCTCTTGATTTCTAACTTATTTTAATGGACTTCAGTGTGATATTGACTTAGCCTTTTTAGCAGAAAATCCAATCCCAAAGAAGGCGCTAACTAACCAGCTGAATGCTAATAATCCCATTTAATGGTGTAGGTTATAAAGAGGAGTCAATACAAGAGTGAGACTATTTCAGAACCAGTTAAAAACTCCTCACAGTGACTTGAAGGTCAGAAAACCACAAAAGTGATCAAATTAAATTCTTGAAAAAGCATCCCCAGAAAGTCACACCATTTTTTAGTTCTCTAAATCAAAATCAAAAGTGATAATAAAGCAAAATATTTACACATCTCTAAAAGATCTGAGGCACTCACGGTGTCATTCATTAGCCTTTAATTTTCAGTGCTACAGAGTCCTTGTGAAAATGAAGGGTTAATTTGCAAAAACAGATAACTCATTTTTTTTTTTTTTATTCAAAATGTTTCAAAAAACATATTTTTCTATTACTAGCTTGAAGTATTATCAATCACCTGAAGTTGTGTGGCTTTGACTGAGTAAATATGACATTTCTAATTAGAGGTATCTTAAAAAATGTCACTTTATTAAAAATGTATAATACATTTTTTTTTTTTTTTGTGACAGTTTTTTAAAATGTATAAAACAGAGTTATCTGTCTTTGCAAATTAACTCTTCAAATATGCCCGTGCGCATCTGATTGGCTACCCAGCTGCTTCTTATCAAGGTTAACGAGCTGTCACATGATCAGTGTGGTCACATGCTCAACAGGTAAACTTCAAGGATAAACATATTTGAGCAGAGGGAACTTTAAGATAAGATAAATAAGAGATAAGATATACATAATGGGTCCTCCATTGGGGGAAATTCTTTTGTTACAGCAGCTTACAACACAGGACAGGGGATAAATACAATGCACTAAAAAAGTTAAAAATATAATAACAATAATAATAGCAATGATAAAGGTAAAATATAATATAATAAGATAAAATAAAATATAATAAATTATTATTATTATTATTATTATTATTATTATTATTATTATTATTATTGCATACTGATTTGGTCAAAATTCAGTATGTAGTAAGTTGATTTCCATATAAACCACTTCTTAACTTTTTAAATCATAAGTGATGCTAAAGAAGCAGTTTATCTATCAGCTTGGCCGTTGTTTACTTCCGCTTTCCCAATCTGGAAATCCAGTGACACCTGACCCAGCATCCTGCAGACCAGATCCAACAGTACATACTACAGACTACCTTCAAACGCAGTATGCAGTGCTTACTGCATACTACATTTGTGGGTAGTATGTAGCAGGTGGTTTGGAAAACAGCCACAGATTCAAAAACTATGACAATGAAAGAAAAGGAGAAAAATCTATTTTTACAAATTCATAATAAAAGAGGACACATGAGGAAAGACATTCTTTATTTTGTGTAAGTTATTCAAACTTGGACTCAATTTCAAGTTGTGTCATACTCATTTGATGAATACAGTGAAATGATGTTTGTGTCTCACTCACTAAAAATATGACATTGCCTACACCGGTATGTTTTGCATGTCTTGTTTGTTTGTTTTTATTTTTGGAGTATCTTCAAATACTTCACATATCTGAATTTGGACATCATTTGTGTCAGTTATTCTCTCACTATTACATTTTTAGACCACATTAAAAGGATTGTGCGAGCAGCCATCTCCCTGAGGCCAGAGCACAGGCGGCATGATTACGTGATGACATCATCGAGCATGATTACATGAGGACATCATCGAGTATACAGAGGACTAATAAGACTGAGACAGCCACTTATAGGTTAATAGTGTATCTTAAACATGATTATGTAAATAAAGATTGCACACCTCCTCATAGGTTAATGCTAGAGGGCGAACGATTGCATGACCGACCCTTTATTCCAGAGTGTGGAACCATAAACTTCTGCGTGTTTATTAAAGGTGGTTGTGATGGAGCTTAGAAATGACATCATTAACACTAATGATCATAAATCCTGACTTGTAAAATGTTTATGTTGCTGACAGTGAGCTGCTCTGCTGACTTTCTGCCTGTTTTGGATGCTGGAGAACCCCCTGACATGACAATCAGTCAAACCTGCCTCCGTTATATTTCATCTCTGTCTCGCCTCAAACGAATAAATTAAACTGTAATATCTTGACTGCTGAGAAATTGCGTTGGATTGTTATAAATGACTGTGTGTTGATAGTGTGTGATTGTTGGGCTTAGTGTATTCAGCTGAGCAGAATTAGACTACACACTAGGAATGAGAGATGGAGACTTCTGCTAGATCTTCATCTGTTTCAGCGTGTGAAGATTAACGGCATCGGCTTCCATTAGCCTCAGAGTAATTGTTGAGACAGCGATGAGCAGTCTGCAGCTCTAATCCTCAAATCAAAGAGAAGTTGCACAGACGCCCAACACTCAGGTTTGATTTCCTTTGCTGAAAAATGTGACTAAATCTTGTTCAGACATCACTGCGCAGAGACTCACTTCCTGACTAATTAGCATGAATTGTGTTCTTGATTTGAAGGGCGGTGTCTCTAAAAACAGAGCTGTAAATGCAAAGTAACCTGTGTGTAAGTACATACAAGTTCTCAGGGGTTCTCAGGATGCTTTATCTCTCTAAAAGGCTGCAACATAATGTACACTGGGAGGAAAACCTCCCTCTCCTGGGAGAGCGAGATTGTGTTTAAAGGTAGTTTGAAGGAAAACTCAGAGAGAAGCAGTATACAGAGATAAAAGGTTCAGGGAGAACAAAGCGTTTCAAGGAGGTGATGTCAGTGTGTGAGAGCTGTTTTTTCGGCATACAGGCAGTCTTCTATAACCGATGCAGAAATGTGAAGAATAATTCATTTTCTCAGGACATCAGTACAGTTCACTTCCCCATATTGACCTTAAATCCTATGTTGTAGGTAACACTTGTTTCTTCAACAGACAGTTAAAATACAGAATCTGTGGGCAGGTGACTTTTTTTAAAATTAGTATCATTTAGCTTTTCAGCAGGCTTTGGTTATATGCAGGGAAGCAGTGTGTGTGGAGAGTAAATGATAGTATAAAGCAGCAGCATAATGACATGTGCATGGAAGAGTAGGTAACAGTTCACTCCAGGACATAATCTCTTCAACTCCACTTGTGTTTCTCAAGCTGATAGTTGGACTCAAGTGGCAACTTCCAGTGTTTGAAATTGAAGGAGGCTTAAGGCCTGAATCAGCTCCACATCTTTGCCTGTTCATAGACTGATGGAAAGTTAGTTGAGTCAGGATTTCATATATGGTGGCTGCAAGTTTTGAGCGTCACAACACCTTCTCATATATACTCGTCGGGGGGAAAACAATCCTTTCCCTCTTTTTTTAAGTTCATTTGTAGAACAGAAGGGCACACAGCAGCTTCTCGTTGTGGATCTTGTTTTGTTTTTTTGCAAACTGGGTGTGACATTTTCTGGGATTTAGGCTGTATCTATGGGTGACATCACTGAGTCAACATCTGTGTTTTATACAGTTTACCTGCAGTGGTAAGTAGGGGTGACCCCGATTATGGATTTGCTTAGTCGAATCCATAGACTGTAAATAAAATGGACAGCATTGCTCCGCCTCTTCCTGTTGTACGGTTCTGAAGCCAAAAAATCCCTCTCCTGGGCGCAGCCATTGTGCAGCCAGAGCCTGTGAAGCCACTGTAATAAGCTCACAAGCATAACGTCACAAGATGCACATATCAAAACAGCATACGGATGTGAGAAATATTCGTACAACGTGTATTTATTTTTTAAAGTTTGACTGAGATGGATTTTTTTACCTATACTGCAGCCAGCCACCAGGGGGCAGTCACACTGCTGAAAGCTTCACCACGAGGGCCGTATCCAGCATCCATCCATCCATCCATCCATCCATCCATCCATCCATCCATCCATTATCTTGACCGCTTATCCCGTTAGGGGTCACAGGGGGCTGGAGCCTATCCCAGTTGGCTTCGGGCGGAAGGCAGGGTACACCCTGGACAGGTCGCCAACCAAACACAGGGCTAACACAGAGACAGACAACCATGCACACACTCACACCTACGGGCAATTTAGAGTGATCAATCAACCTGAGCATGTTTTTGGATTGTGGGAGGAAGCCGGAGTACCCGGAGAGAACCCACGCATGCACAGGGAGAACATGCAAACTCCACACAGAAAGGCACCCGCCCAGCCGGGGGTTTCGAACCAGGAACCTTCTAACTGTGAGGCAACAGAACTACCCACTGCACCACCGTGCAGCCCCCGTATCAGGCATGCTTGGTCGAATCTGATTCGTCAGATTTTGCCTGTAGTTGACGAAAAGTCAAATGCTTGTTTTTTCCTTCATGACCCATGGTGCATTATGGTGACCATATGATGATATTACACATAACCATTTAGAATTAAGAGGCTCATAGCTTAAAGAAGAAGAGACACCAGAGTAGTGAGGTATGAAAATTTAATTTTTTTAATCTATTGCACGCAAAAACAAAGAGGTGATGAACGAGAAAAACTCAAACAAGGCCATTGTCTATTAAACATCAAACAACGCAGCATTATAAAGGTATCAGGAGATATTTAAATAGTGCTCACGCAGCACAGACCAGCCCTGCGGTGGATAGTTTGTCTAACTTGAGGCTAAACATTTCTATAATCTTCAATATCAAACCTGAACCTTGCTTCTCTGGCCACTCAAGTCTTTTCAAATTGTACACCAGAAAAACTAGTTTACAATTGCTAGGCAGAAGTGTGCTCCTTGCTTTGTTGACGATAAGTCCTGCCTTGGAGAATATCCTCTCTAATGGTGTGGAGGTGGATGGGATGCTATGGATTGTTTTTGGGGCTACAGAAAGATGTGGGTATCCCCCGTACGGACTATTTGTGTGGTCTTGTAATTCTTGATCTCACAGCCCTCTTCATGAAGCTGCTCCTCATCTTCATATTTTTTATTTTTACGATCATCTGAATTGGTTTTGCCTGACATTTTAAGCTACTATGAAGCTAGTAAGATTTAAAGGCCAGCTGAGGTACCGCTGCTCCACAGGTCCCGCTGAATGGGAGAGTCCACCTTTAATTACCAGGGAAGATTTAATTGCCTTCTCAAGGAGGAACACTTCAAAAGATATTTTCAGAATTACATTAAGTATTTATAAGTCTATATTTGTATCAAAATAGGATATATGAGACATGATTTATACAGAAAACTGGACAGTTATATAAAATTAGACATTAAGCACCCCATAGTTTAAATGGAATGACCCGTGTTTCATATGCGGATATTCAACAATGAGATTGGCAGTCGAGTACGGCTCTTTAGAACACATCCCTGAATATTCAACTATTTGGGGTCACACCAGTAGTAAGCTAGACTTCCTTGTCTGTTTGGTGGCCATTGTTTACAGTCTGACTAACAGCTTAAGACCTGAGATGGAGTCAGTGTTGGTCTACATAGGAATGTTTTCCTGCATGAAGCCAATTTTCTCTATAACACCAGTGGACGATTTTAACCGCACTGCAAACAGTAATCAGAACACTTCAGAGAAAGAGTCTCACTGCCAAAATCTGGTGTTGCATCTACAACTTTTTTTATTTTTATGCAAGAATCTGGAATAAAAAACGGCTCAGTCAGACTCTACACTATGATAAGTGCACAGAAATGTAAGTGTTTTGCACTGGTCCTTTATAGATACATCTACACTGAAAAGCACAAAAGTTTCCCATCGCTCCCAGAGACTACATTTGTGTCAGATGGTAGCTGATGAGTACTGAGACTAAAATAAAACAACATTGTTCCTGTTTGTCTTTCCTCTTTTGTATCATTTCACATTCTGAACTTTGGCATTTATTTAGAGACCACAACCAGACTTCATTACAACGCTTAGCGGGCTCATTGCAGATCTATTACGCTGATTTGACTCCATGAGGGGGTAAAGAAGGAGTGAGTATGCGAGAAAGTAAAGGGCAGAATAATGTGGTTGCATGATGGGAGCAGCAGGGGTGTTTGCTAAGCGCAGGGCCAAGCTGCTGCTGTGGACGAGCCTTAGTGCCCTGCAGCTCCACAGCTTAGAGGGGACGTTCATTAACAGCAATCACTTATTACCAACAGCTGTTGCTGGGTACTGCCCGGGGCCAATGGCATACATTAACACACACAATCACACACATACATAAAATTGACAACATCCATTCACCAAATCGGTTATTTGCACTCTTTTATCATTTATCTGATGCTTTAAATTCACATTCTCTGTCAGACTTCCAAAGCTGTCTTAGTTTACAGATATTAACTGTGTAGCAAATTTAAATATATTCTTTTTGGATATGTGCACCTATACAAACCTGATTTTGTTGGATATAGTCATGCACACAGGAAACCATATGATCCAGACCCACTGGAGACATCTTTGGGTCCGAGACCGTGTAAAATGGACTCTAATTGGGGCGGGTACAAAGCCGGCACTCAATTGAGAACCTGAAGCGGCTCCCAGCTGGGAAAACCAGTTCCAGAGCGGCTCCAACTCTTTGCTGGTCTAGAACCGCGAACCGCTTAGGTCAGGGGCTCCCTGATGCTATGGGGGTTATAAGAGTCCATGGCATGGGTAGCTTCCACATCTATGAAGGCTCCATTGATGCTGAACTATATATACAGTTTTAGGTTTATATTTCAGCAACACAATACCAAACCACATTCTGCAGATACTACAACAGCATGGCTCTGTAGTTGAAGAGTCCAGGTGCTAAACCAGCCTGCCTGCAGTCCTGACTTTAAGTTTCAACATTTAATATGTTGTCTTTGTTCAAATGTTTCACAGACCATCAAATTATTTTTCATTAACATCTTAAACAGTTTCCCAACCTTTTATAATTGGAGTTATAGTGTTTTAAATAATGCACATAATTAGTCTCCTGCAAGTAAGACCACAAAGTTTTCCACTGAGTCATTAAGAGTCTGGCACTGCATGAGCTGAAGAGATTTAATGCAAGGCCTGTTGAAGTATTGAGTACATAAAGCTCTGGACACTGTACTCTCATTCCAGCATCAATACTCTACTTTCTGTGCTGAAACTAAAAGAATAACACAGCAGCACAGATAGTTCATACATCATGATGACAGCCGCGGTGCTTGTGGCACATTCAGCTGCTCCACAAACTCCCTCTCCTTGTTTTTCTGTCTTGCATAATCTGAGCTGTGAGGCTGGTATCAGATTGTATTTTGCCCCAGCAGAGATCTGATCTACCCTCATGAAGCGAAACTCAGATTCTGTCCTTTTTCTACTGTGGGGACAGAAATATGAAGACAGTTTCTATCACATATAAAAAACTGTATAGAGGATGAAACACAGGACTGTTGAGCTGCAGTGTGATTGCTCTTGATTTATCATTTTCAACCTTAAATCATTTATGTTTTGCAAAAAAGTGCAAGCATGCAACTGATCTCAAATTGGGATATTTTTGCACAGCTAACTTTGTCACAGGACTTCCACCAGATCTGTGTCCGTCCGGCTCTGATCTGCTGCGGTCCAGCTCCGTGCTTTCTCATCCGTCAACACCCACCAGTTGTGTTTTAAGAAAGCATCACGGAGCAGGACCGCCGGACAGCTGGAGTCATGTGACGAGGTTTTCCCATGGTAATCACTGAATCAAGGATTCTCCTCCTCCTCTCCTCATCCATGTTGTCTTAATGGTCCTCTGAAAACCTCTGACCTGTTGACTCCAGGCCTGGCTCCGCTCATCATGACGGTTTGTTGTTGTACAGTCGTGGCCAAAAGTTTTGAGAATGACACAAATATTACATTTTCACAAAGTCTGCTGCTTCAGGGTTTTAAGGTGTTTTTGTCAGATGTTTCTATGGTATAATGAAATACAATTAGAAGCATTTCATAAGTATCAAAAGCTTTTATTGAGAATTACACAGAATTCATGCAATAAGTCAATATTTGCAGTGTTGACCCTTCTTTTTCAAGACCTCTGCAATTCTCCCTGGCATGCTGTCAATCAACTTCTGGACCAAATCCTGACTGATGGCAGTCCATTCTTGCATAATCAATGCTTGGAGTTTGTCAGAATTTGTGGGTTTTTGATTGTCCACCCACCTCTTGATGATTGACCACAAGTTCTCAATGGGATTAAGATCTAGGGAGTTTCCTGGCCAAGGGCCCAAAATCTTAATGTTTTGTTCCCCGAGCCATTTTGTTATGAGTTTTGCTTTATGGCAAGGTGCTCCATCATGCTGGAAAAGGCATTCTTCATCACCAAACTGCCCTTGGATGGTTGGGAGAAGTTGCTCTCGGAGGACGTTCTGGTACCATTCTTTATTCATGGCTGTGTTTTTAATGCAAGATTGTGAGAGAGCCCACTCCCTTGACCGAAAAGCAACCCCACACATGAATGGTCTCAGGATGCTTCACTGTTGGCAAGAGACAGGACTGATGGTAGCGCTCACCTGGTCTTCTCCGAACAAGCCTTCCTCCAGATGCCCCAAACAATCGGAAAGGGGATTCATCAGAGAAAATGACTTTACCCCAGTCCTCAGCAGTCCAGTCCCTGTACCTTCTGCAGAATATCAGTCTGTCCCTGATGTTTTTACTCGCTGCTATAAACTTCCCTGTTAGGCCTTTTTTGTGCAATGCAATGATGGCTGCACGTGTTTCCTTGCAGGTAACCATGGCTAACAGATGAGGAACAATGGTGTCATGCACCATCTTCCTTTTAAAGTGTCCAGTCACTCAATCATGACAGATTGATCGCCAGCCTTGTCCTCATCAACACCCACACCTGTGTTAATGTGTGTGACACCTGTGTGTCATTGAAATTATGTTAGCTGGTCCTTTTGTGGCAGGGCTGAAATGCAGTGGAAATGTGTTTTTGGTGATAAAGTTCATTTTCAAGGCAAAGAGGGACTTTGCAATTAATTGCAGTTGAGCTGATCACTCCTCATAACATTCTGGAGTATATGCAAATTGCCATTATAAAAACTGAAACAGCAGACTTTGTGAAAATTAATAGTTGTGTCATTCTCAAAACATTTGGCCATGACTGTAGTTAAGTGAAAAATGATCTGGTGATAACAGAGTGTTTTATTCCTGACTTCCTGTCCCGCTCCATCTGCGTATACCAGTGCATATTGATGCATTGTGCTCCGGCAAAAATAGAAGTCTTGCGTATCGGATCTGTCGAGTGGGAGTTAACACATTGACTAGAATAGAAACCTATCAGATCCGGTGCTGTGACGAATCGGAGACAGACCGGACACGGATCTGGTGGAATGTGGCCGTGTGTATGAAAAGCCATCAGAAATCATCACTGCTACTCAGTTATTACAGTAAACAAAAGTTAAACAAGGATTCATTTTACGTGTTTCACTCATGGTATTATTCCTGCACATTTATTTTACTTTTTGCAACATCCTCATCCCTCATAGAAAAAAAACAGTTTCATGTGATCCCATGTGATATCACTCCTCCATAAATCATTGCATAATTTCAGCAACAACCATGCTAAAAGCAAACCCCCAACCCCTGGGAGGCCCGAGGGCCCAGAAACCCCAGCATGCTGTGGTCAGTGTGTATGTACCTATTAGTTATTACAGAACAGTGGTTCCCAGCCCATGGTCAGCAGCAGCCCACTGCCTCTCTAATCAATTGGGAACCCACCAGGAGGGATGAGGCCCATGAATCAAACTGTCTGGATATGAACCAACAAACACACTCTTGCAGCATGCATTTAGTATTTACTGCACTAAAGCAGAACACAAGTATACAAGAGATCATGCACAAAGACAAATCATAATGCATGGTGTTTATGCCCTTTACCCCCGGCATTACTATCACCATGCACACACAGAGGAGCTGTTTATGTTCCTGATTATGAGTCTAAATAATCTCAATAATAATAAATCTAGAAACCTCCTCTTTCCTTTGTTTTGTTCAGGCATGTTATAAACTGACATGTTTGTGTTCTGCGATGCTGCCCAAGTAGATTTCCAGTCCTTTGTGATGGCTGCTGGTTTCACAGCTTTCATTTTCATTACTCACATTAGTGCAGTTTGTGTTAACAGTGCATAAACATGGACATGAAATTGATTGTTTATCAAATCACAGCCTTCACAGCTAAGATAAATGGATGCAGCTTTGCCATGCACTGTATTAAATCAGTACATTAGAACGTAGTCTACTGAACAGCTTCATGCACAGAAGGAATATGGTGGTGATGCTGTTCAAAAGTTTGGAATGGCTTTTTTTTTTTTACTGCAGCGAAACCATTTTTGCCGCCCAGATTAAATCTGAAAGCATCTCGAATAAGGTTTGAGAAGTTTAGCAGCTGTTAGAGTTGTACTTTCTACACTTTTTAAGCACTGCACAGCCCATCTCTATTACCTCGTACGATAAGACACAATGGAAAAAGATTGTATCCCTCCATCTCAGCAGCCAGCTTTTATACTCTGTCCCAGCTCATAAACCAGCAGAAACGAACTCCACAGCCACCAGCACGGGAGCCAGGAGCCTAGTTGTTCATGTGGCTGAGGCTGCTGCATCGCTGCTCTGCTGTTTTATGGTGGACTGGCTGGGGTTTGATAGGACCCTTGTTTCCTGGCTTGTGGTCCCGTGCAGAGAGTGAATGTTTGCTGGATGGATGTTTGGATGTCGGTGGCTGGCAGAGGATTTCATTGCGGCCCCTCTCTGCTCTAACTACAGTGTCTCTCCGTCAGAGCTGTATTTAGTGGATGGTCCACAGTTTGCAGTATTTTGTCCAAAACGAGTATATAAAGAACTACACCAGCTAAGAGCGTAGGCGCTGAAGACACCATTAACTTCTCTTTCCTGTTAAAATGACTGCCAAACAGAGAATATGAACCTTTTACACACAGATCTCATAATGAAGTCACGGTTGTAATTATGCAGGCTTTGCTTTTTTTACACTGAACCAGTCAACACCAAAATATTGCTGCCCTGATTGTTGATTTCACACAGCATGCTGAGGTTCTGCAGGAGATGGTGTGGTGCATACAGCAGTTGCAGCCCAGCTAGCAGAGAATGTTCCCACAACATCACATAACATTCCCTATAAGTTCTGATTATGTTTCAAGACAAAGTTTTCAGTGTAATATTCAAAGAACATTGTCAGGATGTTTATCGATTTAAATAATGTTCCTTTTTTGTTAACTATAAATGAAAGAACATTTTGTCTTTAACATTTTGATGATGTTTTGATAATATTCTTTAGGTAGCAGACAAGGTTTTGAGCATAATATTCAAAGTACATCTTAGGGATGTTTATTGATTTAAATAATGTTCCTTTTTGTTAACTATTAATAAAAGAAGAACAGTTTGATTATTGAATCTTTTGATAATATTTTTTAGGTTAAATATTATTGAATGTTTTCTATAAAATGTTCCCACAAAGGTACTTAATAACAAAGAACAACATTCTCAGAGCAACTTGTAAAAAAACAGTTTTAAGGATGTTTCTGACGCCTCAAATCACAGAATATTTTATTTAAAGAATATTCAGGTGATCTCTCATTAGAACAAAGACAGAATGTTTTATCTTTCATGTTCAAAGGACTTTTTGATAACATTTTTTAGGTAACAGACAAGGTTTTGAGCGTAATATTCGAAAAACATCATAAGGTTGTTTATCGATTTAAATAATGTTCCTTTTTTTGTTAACTATAAATGAAAGAAGAACATTTTGTCAGAAGATGTTTTGATAATATTCTTCAGTTAAAATATTATTGAATGTTTTCTATACAATGTTCCCATAATGTGACTTATTAACAAAGAAGCAACATTCTCAAAGCAACTTTTAAGACATTTTTTAGGGATGTTTCTGACGCCTCAAATCACAGAATGTTTTATTTAAAGAATATTCTGGTGATATTTCATTAGACAGAATATTTTATCTTTAATATTCAAAGGATTTTTTGAGAACATGTTTTAGGTAACAGACAAGTTTTTGAGCGTAATATTCAAAAAACATCATAAGGATGTTTATCAATTTAAATAATGTTTCTTTTTTGTTAACTTTAAATGAAAGAACATTTTGTCTTTAACATTCTGATGATTTTTTGATAATATTCTTTGGGTAACAGACAAGGTTTTGAGCGTAATATTCAAAAAAAACATCATAAGGATGTTTATCAATTTAAATAATGTTCCTTTTTTGTCAACTATTAATGAAAGAAGAACATTTTGATTATTGAATGTTTTGATAATATTCTTTAGGTTAAATATTATTGAATGTTTTCTATAAAATGTTCCCACAAAGGTACTTAATAACAAAGAACAACATTCTCAAAGCAACTTGTAAAAAAACAGTTTTAAGGATGTTTCTGACGCCTCAAATCACAAAATGTTTTATTTAAAGAATATTCAGGTGATCTCTCATTAGAACAAAGACAGAATGTTTTATCTTTCATGTTCAAAGGATTTTTTGATAAAAATTTTTAGGTAACAGACAAGGTTTTGAGCGTAATATTCAAAAAAACATCATAAGGTTGTTTATCGATTTAAATAATGTTCCTTTTTTGTTAACTATAAATGAAAGAACATTTTGTCTTTAACATTCTGATGATGTTTTGATAATATTCTTTATGTAGCAGACAAGGTTTTGAGCATAATATTCAAAGTACATCTTAGGGATGTTTATTGATTTAAATAATGTTCCTTTTTTGTTAACTATTAATGAAAGAAGAACATTTTGATTATTGAATGTTTTGATAATATTCTTTAGGTTAAATATTATTGAATGTTTTCTATAAAATGTTCCCACAAAGGTACTTAATAACAAAGAATAGCATTCTCAGAGCAACTTGTAAAAAAAACTGTTTTAAGGATGTTTCTGACGCCTCAAATCAAAGAATGTTTTATTTAAAGAATATTCCAATGATCTCTCATTAGAACAAAGACAGAATGTTTTGTCTTTCATGTTCAAATGATTTTTTGATAACATTTTTTAGATAACAGACAAGGTTTTGAGCGTAATATTAAAAAAAACATCATACGGTTGTTTATCGATTTAAATAATGTTCCTTTTTTGTTAACTATAAATGAAAGAACATTTTGTCTTTAACATTCTGATGATGTTTTGATAACATTTTTTAGGTAACAGACAAGTTTTTGAGCGTAATATTCAAAAAAAACATCATAAGGATGTTTATCAATTTAAATAATGTTCCTTTTTTGTCAACTATTAATGAAAGAAGAACATTTTGTTGGATGATGTTTTGATAATATTCTTTAGTTAAAAGATTATTGAATGTTTTCTATACAATGTTCCCATAATTTGACTTATTAACAAAGAAGCAACATTCTCAAAGCAACTTTTAAGACATTTTTTTAGGGATGTTTCTGACGGCTCAAATCACAAAATGTTTTATTTAAAGAATCTTCCAATGATCTCTCATTAGAACAAAGACAGAATGTTTTATCTTTAATATTCAAAGGATTTTTTGATAACATTTTTTAGGTAACAGACAAGGTTTTGAGCATTATGTTCAATACACATCATAAGGATGTTCATTGATTTAAATAATGTTCCTTTTTTGTTAACTTTAAATGAAAGAACATTTTGTCTTTGACATTCTGATGATGTTTTGATAATATTCTTTGGGTAACAGACAAGGTTTTGAGTGTAATATTCAAAGAACATCTTAAGGATGTTTATCAATTTAAATAATGTTCCTTTTTTGTCAACTATTAATGAAAGAAGAACATTTTGTCAGAGGATGTTTTGATAATATTCTTTGGGTAACAGACAAGGTTTTGAGCGTAATATTCAAAGAACATCTTAAGGATGTTTATCAATTTAAATAATGTTCCTTTTTTATCAACTTTTAATGAAAGAAGAACATTTTGTCGGATGATGTTTTGATAATATTCTTTGGGTAACAGACAAGGTTTTGAGCGTAATATTCAAAGAACATCTTAAGGATGTTTATCAATTTAAATAATGTTCCTTTTTTGTCAACTATTAATGAAAGAACATTTTGTCTTTAACATTCTGATGATGTTTTGATAATATTCTTTAATTAAAAGATTATTGAATGTTTTCTATACAATGTTCCCATAATGTGACTTAATAACAAAGAACAACATTCTCAAAGCAACTTGTAAGACATTTTTTTAGGGATGTTTCTGACGCCTCAAAGCACAAAATGTTTTATTTAAAGAATATTCTGGTGATATTTCATTGGAACAAACACAGAATGTTTTGAATGTCACAGATTACTGAATGTTTTGACAGTACGTTATCTTAGTACATTTTTTGAACATAAAGAAAACTTCCCTCTTGAAAACATTACAGTAACATTCTCTGTAACATTAAAAGAACGTTTTTAGAAGAAATAATTGCGAACTGGCAGGTGGCTCTGTTTTCCCAAATTGCAGACTGCTCGTATTTTGGAGTTAGCTTCTAGCTGCTTTTGGGCCACAGGCATGATTTCCTCAAAATGTCACACCCTTGTCCCGTCGCGCTGGCCTCCCCACGCACATACATCAACGTTACTCTATTATTGCCTCTGCTGCTAGTTCAAGGTGGAAATGTATTTTCTCTCCCATTACCTTTCAGTTCATTTCATGCAGAACAGCAAGGAGACCAAAGACCTAACATACCCCCCTGGAACAGGCCGTGTCCAACTGACTTATGCTTCTATGCATGCAATAAATTACTACTGGTTGCTGAAATTAGTCTGAGACCAGGAAAAGGTGTTTATTCTCTCTCTATTTCTGCAGTATTTGTACATTTGGCTTACAAAAACATGCAAGAGCACAAACTGTATCCAACATACCCAGTGATATGTGTGCTGATTTACACTGCCAGTCAAAAGTCTGTAAACACCATTTCATTCTAGAGTTTGAATTTATTGTAATGATTGTAAACACTGTAGATTAATATTGAAGACATCAAAACTATGAAAGAACATATATGGAATTATTGAATGAACAAAAAAGTGTTAAACAAAGCAGAATATGTTTTATATTTTAGATTCTGTAAAGTAGCCCCCTTTTTCCTTCATGACAGCTTTGCACACTCTTGGTATTCTCTCAGTCTGCTTCATGAAGTGGTCTCCTGGAATGGTTTCTAATGAACATGAGCCTTGTCAAGAGTTCATTTGTAGAATGACTTGCCTTCTTAATGTGTTTGAGACCATCAGTTGTGTTGTTCAGAGGTAGGGTTAATACACAATGGATAGCCCTATTTGACTACTGTTGTAATCCAGATTATGGTAAAACCAGATTATTTCATAGTTTTGATGTCTTCAGTATTAATCTACAATGTTGACATAATTAAAATAAATAAAAACCATTGAATGAGAAGGTGTGTCCAAACTTTTGACTGGTAGTGTACGTCCTGAATACTAACAAGTAAAAGCTGCCACATGTTCACGTTATGATTTGTTGTCAGTTATGCCTTCAGAATAAGAATAAAACAGAAACAGAGGAACCCTAATTCCCTCGGCTCTTCCCTCACAGCCCTGTGTTGTTGCCATGGACCACAACACCCGGCTATAGCTAGTAATGGAGGTGATGAATGGGGGGCCGGTAGACCCAGAGTGTTATCAGTGTTTCTAAGGCCTGCAAACTAGAAAAAGACAGGGTTTGCTCAGGGGTAGGACACAGCTGGTCTAGAAGGCTAAGGTTGATATATCGCTGCACGGTCACAATAGGCCCTGTGCTGTAAAGGCTCCGGTGAGCATTGTGGGAACAAGAGGGCAATACCTGCAAGAGTGTGTGTTTATGGAGAGAGGAAGAGACTGTGTCATTTATGTGTGGAGGGTGTGCACGCTTTAAGAGCCCACCAACACTTTGATATGAATCACTCACACTAAATTTTGTGTATGTCATTGAGTGTAGAGCAATGTGGAGTATATTCCACTCTGCAGCGGGGATGATTGGGTTTTTACTAGACCCATTGTGTGTGTATGTGTGTGCATGTTTGTGTATGTGTGTGTCTGTGATTGATAGAGTTGCTTGTTAAAAGAAGCCATGCGGCTGTGAAACGACTGACCAATTAAATCCAATCTGTTCCAGAGGACAGATGACATCATAAAAGTGCGTCATCCTGCCAGTGCCTACACCATGCCCACACACACTCACACACAGACACACGCACACACACACAGATGTACTGTATTTCCACATAGACAGCACTGCAGGCTCTTGTTTCCTTCGTATGACAGTTGTTCACTGTGCTTAAAATATGTGCATGACAGGATCCTCTCTCACTCTCTTCCTCTCTGCCACTCGTCTTCTTCTTCTTCCTCTGAGGCGTGTGTTTGTGTCTTTAATTAATGTGGGTTTGTTTGCTCGTGCTGTCTATCACATGGATGCTGAATATAAAAGTGAAGCCAGTGGAAGATGCCTTCAACTCACATCCTTTAAAGTGAGGACAATATTGCCACTCCACTGAGAAGAAAAACGTCTGATTGTACAGAGTGTTGAGAAAATGAGCCAAGTGGTCTTTATTACCCCAGTAAACAGTTTATTTATGAGTCTCAAACACCAGTTTCAGTCTGTTTCACTGTAGCAGAATGTTCATTTTGTAAATCATGCTCCCATTTGCCAATATTATCTTCTGAAGCCACAGTAGTGAGCACACAAAATGCAAAACTCAAGGATTAGAGAAATAACTCAGACTCTGCTCTCTTTGGTAACTCTGACTTGACTCGTATTTGATAACCAAGGACCTGGGACTCGACACTGGGGGTTTCAGTGTGTGTTTGATACATAGACTTTAAAAAATGGACAGAATGACAAAAAGTGAAGCCAAAACTGGAGCATCTAACCCAACTGATTGGCTGCAGTAGAAGTCATAAAGCCCACCTCCTCCATATTAACCTATGGGAAATGGGTCAAACTGGATAATCTGAATGCATGTCAATCAATCAATTTACTATCCGTCTCATCACTATCATCTATCTCTCTCTTTCTCTGTTATCCTCATCTATCTGTCTTCCCAATCCCATTTCGGTCTCAGCAGATGTGTGTCTAACATAGTCTGGTCCTGCTGGAGGTTTCTGCCTGTTAAAGGAAGTTTGTCCTTGCCACTGTAACTTGCTAAATGCTGCAAAGTGCTCTACTCATGGTGGATTAAGATGAGATCAGACTGAGTCCTGTAAGATGGGACTGGATCTGATCCTGTCTTGATGTTGGGTCTTTGTTAATAATAGAACGTAGAGTACAGTCTAGACCTGCTCTGTTTTGAAAGAGTCTGAGGAGAACATTTGTTGTTCATTTTTCTGAGAGGTTAAGTTTTAGTTATTTGATGTTAACTAAAGGAGGTGTATCACCATGACTGACAGCTCCATAGGCAAATGCAGATACAACTGCAGATTAGCAGATTAGAGAAAAAAACAGCAGGAAAAAATGCAAGAGTTTTTGGGCTCCAAATTTCCACAAGTGTCTGCTTCAAACCAATACAAAGAGCTGCCACACTGCGGACCATGCAGACTTGAAGGATCGTTGCTGTCGTATCAGTCATTTTTTAAAGGTGTGTTTTTGCTTTGGGGAAGGAGTTGCACGTCAATATCAGGGCTCCACCATTTAAACCCTACCAGGCAGACCCTGACACCAAACATTATGACCAAGTTTAACCACTTCTTTTGTAAATTGCATTTCCTTTTTGCATCTAAATACCACTGTCAGCTAAATAAACAAGGAAACCATCACTAGTAAAAGTTCAGCTCCAATGCAACATTTTGCACATGCAATATCTGGGTGAGAAATGTTCAGTCGTAGAGATCCTGAGTTTGATGAAAGTACCTGATAACAACAGAAACTGAAGAGAGGGATTGATTGTATTTTGTTAGTGTACTGTCGTGTTTACCCCTTAAAGGTGACATATCACGCTTTTTTCATCAATATATATTGGTCTAAGAGGTCCCCAAAACCTGTCTTTAAAGTTTATGCTCAAAAAAACACTTTGAAATCAGATTTTGGCATGCCTGAAAAACCCTCTTCTTCAGCAGTCCTCAGAACACTCTGTTTTCCCTCTGACCACGCCCTCTCAGGAAGTGGATGTGGTCTCGGCTCTCCAGCATGTTGATCTAATGTTTACATGTTGGCTGAATATACACGGCTGCTCAGAGATCACGTTACTTCAACCCTCTGAATCTGATCCAGAATCTGATCCTGACGGAGAGGCGCCTGTAGCAGGACCTTTCTGAAGGATTGGTCATAGATTGAGTGTTTCTTGTTGTTTTATTTGTCAGTATGTCGACGTGTGTCTTGGTACACAGCTGCAGCTACAGCTATGAACATGTAGCTATGTGGCTATGCTAACTAGCGCTAGCACTTATCCATGATAAATAAAAATCATCCACTAGATCTTCAAATCTGCAGACGTGGGGAGTAAAACTGACCTCTGCCAGAAAGGCAGCGGGACCTTTTCTGAAGGATTGGTCACAGATTTAGTGTTTCTTGTTGTTTTATTTGTCAGTATGTCGACGTGTGTCTTGCTACACAGCTACAGCTACGACATGTAGCTATGTAGCTATGCTAACTAGCGCTAGCACTTATCCATGATAAATAAAAATCATCCACTAGATCTTCAAATCTGCAGACGTGGGGAGTAAAACCGACCTTTGTGTTTATTAAGACAGCCTACAACTAGCATGCCTCCCTCCTAAGCTCCTTGTTAGCACACATTTGTGCAGGTAATGAAAAACAGAGGGGGGATTCAGTATTATTTTATACAGTCTATGGGCTGAACAAGCTCCGAGCTCTGACTCCGTGACAGACCGGATATTGTTGTTACGTAACAAAAACACGGAAGTCTGAAACGGCTCGTTTCAGCACACATTTACAGAAAGGTGGAGAAATCAAAACAGGGGCAGAATGGATTTTTTTTCATTCTCGGGGGGGTTTGTAGACATGCCAGGGACACATATTTCAGGTAGAGAACCATTAAAAAGTCAATTTTGCATGATATGTCACCTTTAATGTTACCAAGCATATCCTTAAAACAGTTATCTCCTGTTCATGCCTTCCACTAACAGGCAACATCCAGTAAAGTCTGCCCTGTGAAGGCTAAGACGTCTAAAATCCTCACATTGTAATGAGTCTTTAAAATCAGATCAGTCAGACAGAGTGGTTTGTTTCAGAGCTTGTGTTACTTCATGTGTTATTTCATCATCTCTGTCCTCCTTTGCCTTTACTATAAATGTAAATCCTCCATCCTCTGGTCTAAGACATAGTGTGGATGAGCCGGTTATGTAACACTTCTACTCTTCTCAGCCTCAATGTGTCCCTCCTGTTTTTTCAAAGCTTTTGTGTCACTGCAGATAAAGTGAGCCGCACTTTTAAAAAAAAACAGATTCCATGTCTGTCTGTTTTTCAAAATCTCCCCGGGAGGTGTCATTAAGGAAAAGAAAAAACACTAATCCCTGTTCTCCAATGACTAATTTGTGCTCTTGATTTAATCATTTGTGCTCTCCATTTAATATTGTTTTGGCATGATTCTGCTGCTTCCTTTCTCTTTCCCTCTCGCCGCCCAAACAAAGCAACAGATCCAGACTGAAATGAATACAGTTATAACAGAGAGCAGGAGAGCAACACTGTCTGTGAACCTTCTTGGCAAATCACACAAAACCTGTCTTTAAATAGCTGCAGTCTCGGTTCCTGAAAACAACAGGATGTATGCTTCGCTCACCTGTGCATTGCAGAGTCGATCACCTTATTAGTGTTGCATTTTAACAGCCGCAGTCAACATGTTTATTTCGCCCATTAGTAGATCATGGGTGCTGCAGAGTTTAGACTTTCACAAACACTGATAAACAGCTTCCTGTCAGGTTTGGAGCTCAGGTGTCGTTGTATTGAACGCAGATTTATTCCTGAAGATGTGAGAGGAGGAACTTAAAGTCTCTGGTGTTACAGCTCACATATTCGACATTCCCACCAGCGTGCATGAACAGTCAGACTTAGCCTGAACAACATTATTTAAAACTGATATTGCAATATGTTCTCCATTCTGCTAAATAAATATATAGATATGGCAGTAGAGCTAACCAGCACCAGTATGAGGTGCTGCTGGTAGCAGGCACTGTCAGTGTCGATCCTGACTTCTCTGGTTGTGTTTATGTGACACAGCAGCGTGGCATGTGTTTACATTTTAAAGCAACATCTGTTTTTTCCAGCAACTAGGACTTGTGGTTTCTTTTGATGTTCAATGCAGTTAGCATTTTTCTTCTTCTTCTGTCATGTAACACGGTTAGCAAGCAGCTTTCAGATATGCTCCAGCAACCGTCTGGCGGGAGTCCTGCATTACAACCAGGCCACGAAAAAAAAAAGGACAAATGTCATTTTAAGATGAGCTGACAATCACATTAACTCCTCATAAATTATGACCCATATCTAATAATTAGTAAACTCACCACTGTGTGCAAATGCATAACAACGCTCTATTTTATTTCAGAGATGCTTGTTATCATCCTTTTCTGCAGCAGGTATTTAATCATAGTGATTACAGTGCTGTGTTTTGCACTTGATTCTTTCTGGTCATTGCATAGGAACATGTCAAAGCTCAGTCTGCTTCATCTCGATAGTGAACCTTACTGTAAGGAGGGATATATGCACTGAAATAAGTCCAGTTGATTTAACGTTGCTTTGTTTACGGTGGAAGAATAAAGAAAAGGGGTGGAAACAGCAGAGCAAAAGGAAAGGCAGGAGAGGTTAAAAAACTTTAGTCTGTTATAGAGAAAGTGGATGACGGTGAATGAAGCAAACACTCTACAGAACACGTGTGGCAGTGTCTGTTGAAGGATGTGCATGACCTGGCTTATGTTTATGCTACAGTATAAAGAAGAGATTGCTTCAAACATCTGTAATTTCTGATGCTTTTATTTTAAAAAACAGGGTTTTATCTTGAAAGGACACAAAAGGAACTCCCGCTAGACTGTAAAAGTACAAGTAAATGAAAACAGCTTAAAGAGTAATGGATGTAACAGCACCTCCTGAAAAGATATACGCTCCAGTGTTATAGCTTTACCTTCTCTCTCTCTCTCTCTCTCACTCTCTCTCTTTCTGTTACCTGCAGTGATTCATACAGAAGGAAGGATTAGAAAGAGAGAGGGAGAGATTGTCTGCTCATTTATTAATAGCAGATGGCAGCTCTATTTGGATAAAGGAAAGACGGATGCTAAAATGGTTGGCTTGGCGGGCCGCCCAGGTATCCTCTGTGTGGGAAACACTGACAATATATCCTCTACTGCAGATTCCTCATCTGCTACTAAGACAAGGCATGATCAATCGAAGTCAGAGGCAGAGAGCACCCTCTGTTGTTTGGAAAGGGAACTAGTATTCATTTTTCATCTCACAGATTTGTATCATTCGTTCCATGTACTGATTTTTAACTTTCTCTAAAGCTACTTTTACATCTCTTTAAATAATCGACTACCACTGAGTCACAGTCGCCCCATATTAGGCGATAGTTAACCTTTACCACTGCGAGGTATATGTGAGGACTGTAGTCAGATTATATTTTTTCTGTAAACAACAGGAAAATGAATGAGACAGGCAAAAGGTAGTCAATCAATCAATCAATCAATCTTTATTTGTATAGCGCCAAATCACAACAAACGTTATCTCAAGACGCTTTTACAAACATAGGAGGTCTAGACCACTCTATGTCAAATTATATCTATCAGAATGTATATCTAAAAAAGAAATGTTCATCAAAAATGACAGATTGGCAATAATTCTCCTGTCAGCCACCACCTCCACAGGGTCTAGGTCTGAGCTGGCCTTCTTCATCAGTGTGTTCAGTCTTGCTCTCCTGCATCCTGTCCACCCACAGCAGTTAGCTCTGTTTGCATGATGCTACTCTGCCAGTATTCCCTCTGGTGCTGGGTTAGCTCATCCACCTTATCGTAGATAGATCTTGCATTCCTCATAACGGTGGGTGGAAGGACAGGTCCATGTCGTCTTTTCTTAGCTTGCACCACAATACCAGCACATCGTCCTTGCCTCCTTCTCCTCAGCTTGCAGTGAACACCGGGCCCGGCATCGTTTAGCATTAACATGCTACGGGCTGCTAACAGCTGATCTCGTATGTAAACAATGTTACCATGGTTACACGCAGGATCTTCGGACACAGACAGGAACAAAAATAGTAAAAACACCACTGCAAACGTAGACAGTTTGGTGTCCATGGCCAACAAATGAGCCATGAAGTCATGACAGGCTCCAAATACAAAGAGAACTAAACAGATGAAAAAAGAACAACAAAGAGAGAGCTGCTGCAACAAGCAGCCACTCGAGCGGCACATGTGTAGAGTGTCTCCTTCTCTCGCTTCTGCCAGTCTGAAAATGAAAGCTGCTGAGCACACTCCCATGGGACTTCCACCAGATCCGTGTCTGGTCTGTCTCCCATCCGCTGCATTCCGGCGCCGTGCTCTCTCGTCCATCAACGCCCACCGGTTGAATCAAGGATTCTCCTCCTCCTCTGAAAACCTCTGACTTGATGTCTACAGGACTGCCCCCGTTCAAAATCACATTTTGTTTTCATAGTTAATTTAAAAATGACCTACGATTAACAAGGAGTGATTCATTCTGAAAATGTTGTTGTTTTCATTTTGTTTTGATGAAACCTGACTTCCTGTCCCGCTCCATCTGCTCTGTTGGGATTGATGCGTCGTGCTCCGGCATCCGGCAAAAATAGAAGTCTTGTGTATCTGATCCGGAGAGTTTCAACCTGCCGACGGAGCGGATCCAGTGGAAGTTAACACATTAACTAAAATAGAAACCTATCAGATCCGGTGCTGTGAAGGATCAGAGATGGACCGGTCACGGATCTGGTGGAATTTGGCCATAAGCCGTCTCACCGGGAGGCTGGACCCCTTGTGGCGTAAATTGGTACTGAGCTAAAAATCAGTATTTATACAAAATTACAATAACACCGATCTCATTTACCACTCTGCACATATATACAAAAATAACACAACATCAGTTACATAACGTGACCACACGTTCTAGTGCATCACATTTACCTGTAGCGACGTGTGGCTATGCGGCTGAATTTGGGTGGATTCAGGGGTTGATTGAAATCAGCTGCATCGTGAGGAGAACAGTGTTAAATCAAGAGCAATAATCAGGTGATCTGTGCCCACAAACGACTACACCCAGAGCCCAGATGACTTTTTCAAGAGCAAAGATAAGTGCTCATTTTGTTCTTCCTCCCTGACTCTCACCAGCCTTTTTGAGACAGAATTCCTCCCTCTCTGTGTCGGTAACCTTCCACTCTGCGGTATCGAGTTTGGGGCAGTGACAAGAATATTCAATATCCAATCTTTGCCGCCCAGCATGAGTTAACTTTATTTCATAAACATTGATTTAGGTGGAGGATTTGCCATTTTATCAGGCACCGGAGCAAAGTCACAGCCAGGATGTGGAGTCTGAGTTTCCTCCCTCACAACCTGCCTCCGTTTTCCCTCTCACTTTGATGCATTCTTGATAATCTACGAGCTGTGGTCACACATAAAAGGAGAGATTGTATTCTCTAGATGACAGAAGGTGAAGCAGGAATGCAATTAGAGTACAAGCATGCGGTTGTCTAGCCTGTAATAAACACAATGAGAGCATTACTCGTCTCCAAATACAAACACCCACACGCACAGAAGCACTCACACATTTCCCTCCTTCCTCCGTAGTTATCCTGTTTCTTATGTTTCTCCCTTTCATGTGTCTTTTAATTAGCACTGGCTCCTGGAGAAACAGACAGGGAAACGCAGACACTGCGTACACACACAAAAAGCTTTATTTACCTTTTGTCACTTGGGAGAATGAACCATATGGAGGACTGTGGATGCTAAATAAAACACTGGATATGATAATTAAATTAAAATGCATGTGGTTAACAGCCTGCAGAACACCGCAGATAGCTTAAGACATTGTCTCTGGCTGTGAGCTTTACTCGTCTTCAAGCGTAAATCCTGCGCAGTCTGTCGTGCACAGCACGGGGAAACAGGACGTCACCTAATTTTGAGGTGTGAAGGATGCAGATTTACCTCTAAGACATAATCCCTATATTCAAGGAGCGTCTTTATCTTTATCAGCGTGGGGTACGCTAGGAATCAGAATGTGTGGTGTGTAGTTTGAAGTGTGTGCAAGCTGAATTGTGGGGACTTGGCCTTGAATACATATATACTACCCCCACACTCCCCCTGCGCAGCACTCAGGAGCTAGAATTAAAGTGGATTTAAGGGAGGCGAGGGTTTGGTGGAGAGTGAGGGGTTTATAACTCTGATTGCCATGCCTACCACTCATAATGAGACGCATTACAGAGCTGATGTTGTAAGATTAGGGTGACTTAAGAGACATGAGCAGCCTTACAGATCAGAAGAGAGTTAGACAGGCGAGAGAGAGGGGAAAGGGAAAAAGGAAGCAAGTGCTTGGTGAGTTTGGAGGCCGGCTGAAACAGAAAGTACAAAGATGGAAGCAAGAAGAGAAGGAGGAAGAAAGCCAAACAAATCTGGATTACATAGAAAGCAATATTTAAATCATTAATCTCAAAGAGCTCCACGAGGGAGGGGAAAAAGGAGGTATTATGGAGGTTCTCATATTGAGAGAAGCTGCAAAAGAACGACAAACAAAGGGGACAAAAAAAAAACAGACAAAAGGAAATATCTGCATTCAAATCAGCACACGAGAACAGCAGAGAATCTCTCAGTTATTAAAGCGTTGACAGCGATATAGCTCCATTTTGCTCCGGCCCCATCAACCCGACTAGAATTCAAAACAGGCCGCGCTGTCGTGTCGAGTGCTGACAGGTGTTTGTGTCCCCTTCCCGTTAGAATCAGCAGTTTAGAAAAAAAATAGATTAAAAAAAAAATCTTCTGTCCATTCCCAGCAGCCTCCTTGTTTGATTTGATTGTGTTGTAAAGCTGATTTGTTGGGATGACACGTCCGCAGTCATGCCAAGATTTTTTGATATGCTCTCAGATTTGTGTGGCTGCCAGCTGCTGGACAGAATATGGAAAACAATATAACAGTCCGACTTTGGTGCCGGCGCTGACAGTGTCAGTTCAATGTCTTTAAATTGTTCTGTGTTTTTTACAGAAGAGAAACAGGAAAACCCACCGAACAAGGTCCAGGTGGTGGAAACTAAAACCTCACTTTGGTTTTCGAGACGAGGAAACGTCACTGAGAATATGTCCACCTTTGATACAGTGCAAGCACAAAATAGAGATATAGATACATAGACCAAATATGTTCATCTTGCTAAAGTCATATTAGGCGTTTTACAACCGCAGGAACTTTACCCGGAATCTGGGACTTTACCCCTGAACTTTGTGCGTTTCAACCGGAGGAACCAGTGTCTTTATTTACCCCCCCTGAAAAGCCCCTGCTTGGGGGGTAGTACTTTTCAAAGGTCCCGGGACTTTCAGGGGGCAGGGTCTGCAATGCTGCATGTGTCTGATTGGTAGATTAACCTTAGTGTTTCTATCCCGCCCACCGTCCACAATAACATCACACACATCTGTGATTCACTTGATTTCTCTTTCTTTCATTAGTTTTTATTTGTTCTATCTTTTTTGTATGTGTGTGTACTTTTCAAAAGAAGAAGCTGTGATTCTCTTGATTTAGCAGCTTGTAACAGTAGTCTTCTCTCAGCCCACCGTGAATGCGTCTCTCCCGGTGTTACGGTTTTAAAAGTGACCCTGTAAACTGGAGACCTTCAGCTGAACATGTCAGTGTTTGTGGAGTTTACACAGCTGTTGAAACACAGAGGGAGTTCCTGGGAATGCAAACTAGTTTAGTTTTTATTAAGATTTCAAAATATCTTCATCAGATATTTAATGATGGTCTAAAGACGTTTATGAGGGATGCATCCGGCTGAAAGTCTTCAGTTAACAGGGTCGCTGTTTAAACCAAAACACCGGCCAATCTCTGACACGGCTTTTTAAGTTCAAAAGGATTTTAAAGGCGTGTTGAAACGTCTTTTCTACTCGCGCTTATCTCCTCTCACGTGTTGATTCAGTGAATCCATCTGTGATGAAATATAGCACCATCTAAAACAGCACCAGCTGAGTCTCTTCATGCTAACAGGCTAACTGTTGTGTTGCTCATAATGATACCTGCCTGTCTGTTTGCTCATATGGTGTCATCTGTGATGAATGGCATTCGTCTTTGTTTTACTGCCCTCTACTGGTCTGGTGGTGTAGTGCATTTAATTTTTTCCATACGTCACTGGCCTGGTTTGCACAATCCCAGGACTTCAGCCCGCGGTCGAAACGCAGACAACAATGGGGGCACAGGAACCTTTTAGTTCAGAGTAAAGTAGTTCTAGGGGCTAAAAGACCCCGGAACTCTTTGTCGAAATGCACCTATTGACAACTTGTATTAATATATTTTAGTATCATTAGCCTGCACATTTTCATGCATAAACATAAAGCACAAAATGCGAAGTAATGATGTCATTGATATGCATAAAACAAATTGACGTAAATCATTCAAGTCTCAGCTTTCCACTGCAAGAATAACAATAATGGATCCACCAGAGTCTAAGTTTTCAAAGGCTTTAATATATTGTGCTAGATAGTGTCATACTTTAAGTTTCAAATCTGCCTCCAATGCTTGTTTTTCTGCACCAGTTTGCTATTTTTCTTATTGAATATTTCCACCCCGAGACACCCGTACTAATCCAGTTTTAACCACTTGTGACCACATTTCACGACTTGATTTCCTGCAGCCAGAAAGCATTTTCCAGTGCGCTGCGGTTTACACCGACTGATGTCCTCTTGTGATGAGCACAGCTCAGAAAACGTTTGAGTAATGGATTGTGAAGTGGAAAAATAATGAGAAGATACAAATGAGCTGCTGAGTGTGCACCAAAGTTCTCGTCAGCACAGTAGAATAAATAAAAAAGACGAGTGGATGCGTTACACAAAATGTAATTTTACATTCATCCATATGAATCATTAGTTTAGCACTTTTTCAAAAATGTTTAAGACATAGATCCATAACGCAGATCTTCCACTGGAGAAAAAAAATCATTGTGCATTGTTTTGTTTTTTTACAGTAACCCTTTTAACTTTGCATTTTCTCTTCCTTCATTTTCGTATTCTTTACAATGCATGGATACATCTGCTGCTGACCTCCTTGCTGCTCTTCGCCCTTAGGTGTAGAATTCTCTCCCAAGGACGATGTGCCACCCACAGGGGACTCTTGATAAATGCTTCAGGGTGTATCCAAGGACCGCTCTGATTCACAGGGGCCCTGGTGACAAACAGCCTTTACTGTGTAACATGCTTTAATGAGCGTAAGAGCGGACGACCTTCCGTACGGCTCACACAACATCTTCATCATTTTGCGACTGGGGAGTGTGTGTTTGTGTGTGTACAGAGCAGGGTTACAGCTGTGAGCATGGTGAACAGACAGTCACATTTGCACCTATATTGCCTGATTTTCATCGTCTTAGAGGATGCACGGTGCATAGCAATGGACACATTTCTTGTATTTTGTTCTGCAGAGACTCACACTGGTACTCCCAGATGTCCACAATGAAATTCTCCTGCAACAGTTTGGGTACAATTTGCATGAATTTCACTTTATTGATGTTCAGTGAATGGAGGGGGAAATGCACAATAAATCTTCAGTAGATGGTTTCATATCAAAGATGCACAGAGGAACATGTGCTTGTAATATAGGCCTGACAAATTGAATTGGTAAGTAATGTAATAACACTGTTTTTATTGAGTGGAATAGTTTGTGTGTATGATAATATCACAGTAAAGTAATAATATGGGGCCGTTGCTCTTCTGCAGAGGAGAAACAAATATTTGTCTTATAAATGTGACACTTCTGACTCAGACTCTAATGAGTATTAATGTCAGCTCATATCAGAAATCCTTTCTTTGCATTACAATGCAACACTCTGCACCATGCACATTGATTCCACAGGCATATAGTCACAAACTTACGCCTACTTCAATGCTATTAAGTAACTGATTTTTCAGGCAACAGCATGACTCTCCATGGAAGAGTTTACAACACCACTTGTCCACAAAATTAAACAACTGGAATATTCTAACTGTTGTTATTATAATGTTGAGAGCAGGTGAGGCATTGTTTAAAGCAGGGGTTCTCAAACTTCTCAGCCCGTGACCCCCAAAATATAGGTGCCAAAGACTCACGACCCCCACTGTCCCTCAAAGTGATTTAATGTGGCTTCATTCAGCTGGTCTGCAGAAAATGACCCTATCTCTTTGAACATGTGTCTGAGTTTCCTGTGCCCTTATGAATTAACCTGCTGCTACTGATGCTTTTGATAATTAACTGTTCACTAACTCTAAACTTAGGAGTCATCTGGCAAAAAGAAAGGCAGAAAACTCATCACATTTTCTATTTTCAAGGTTTTTATTTCAAGGTTAGCTACTATTTTTGTTGATATTATTTACTGTAATGGGTAAAATGTTCTATTTTTTAGATTACTTACAAAAAACAAATATTCCTGAAGACATCTCACGACCCCCTATTTGTGTATCGCGACCCCCCAGGGAGTCCCGACCCACACTTTGGGACTCCCTGGTTTAAAGCACTGTGATAAGAGTTGTATACCTCCCTTGTATGATATGTTCATGAAAATAAATGTTGAGGCACAGTGGACACAGTAATGTCAGTTAGCATCAACAGCTAATTTGGCTACTTGGAGCATGATTTGATTGCTAGCTTATCTCTGTAGAAGCAACATAGACTGTATACATAATGGACCTAGTATTAATGACGTCACCCATCTGTTCCTGAGCGCTGTTTTGAATCCAATCGTTGGCGGAGCATCAAATTTTAGGGTGCCCCAGTTCCAACATTTGATATGTTGTCATTGCTTTACTTTCAATGAAATATAGTTTAAAGGATTTGTGAACATTAAAATCTTTTTTTTTTTTTTTTTCATTTGGCACAGCGTCCCATCATTCTTTGGAAATAGGTTGTAGATGATATAACCTACCAAAACACTTAATATCAACCACAATTCTCACTTGCCCAAGCTCAAATATTAATGCAGGAGGTTTAACGTCTTTACAAATTAAAAGTAACTTGCACAGGTGCGTTGGCATTGGTAGGTGCCATTTTCATGACAATGTATATCCAAATTGCAAATGGAAAAATAAAGAATCAATGATACATTTGTAAATATTTATAACACAAAATAATAAGAAAATAAGAAAATAAAAATGAAACAAAAAACAGAGCAGAACAAACAGACAAACAACAACAAAAAAAAAATTCCAAAACAAACGGACTAAAAACATAAACTTGACGGATTATTTACAGTAAAAAACAGTGTGAACATAGCAACTCGTCTAATGAGAGAAACAAATCATACCATACACATACCTACATACACAAATACATAATTATGCACATAGGCACATGTATATGTATATGTATACATATTAAATAAATATATAATAAACAAATACAAGGGGGGCGAGGGCTGGCTGTATTGGTTTATGACACTGTTAAACACAAAGAGAAAGACAAAAGTTAGAGAAGGGGTTACTACTTTATTATTATTTTAAAAAATGTATTGTATGGCCATTATTTGTTTTTATTTGAATGTTTGTAAAAACAAATACATTTCAAATCTTAAAAAAATATGTATTTATCACACAATAATAAAAGGTAAGAGTATGTGCAGCTCTGGAGTGCTCTCTAAGTGTCGTCATGTGTTTTTAAGTGAACAGCAAGGTCTGTTATTTCTGCTTTTCTTCAATTAATATTCAAAAACACATTTTAAATTGATTTGAACTCAATTATTATTGGTGTTTTGTGATGCTCAAACATGCTGGACCACACCGTCTCTCCCCTCTTGCTTGTGTCCCTGCTTTGCATTCTGACATTCCCTGTTTTCCATGTAATCACCGCAGTAAACAGGCCACAATCAGCCTGGCAACAGAGACGCAGGCGCTGAATCTGAGGCTGCTGCTCTGATTGAGAGCAACAACATGTCATCTTCCTGTGATGACAGTGCCACTTTTATCTATATGTATTCCTTTGTTTTTTTCCTCCACTCTCGGGAGACGAGTAGAAACAGAGTGTGTATCAAAGACGCTGGAATTATGGGATACCCCAATTCGGGGAAAAAAACAGGCATAGAATTTTAAAGTCATTGAAAAAACAGATTAAAGAAAGTGAAAACATACGCAAGGTATAAACAATGCACATCAGTAACAGCATAAAAAGGACATAATGAGCAGAGAAGCTGTCAAACAACGTGCTGCTGTTGTACATCCTACAAGAACATCCACAGTGCCAATTTTAACTTTGTCTTTATTTATTAAACACACTGTGACAAGAACATCAGAGCATGAAATACTTATATCATGTCCTTTTCATTCTCGTGAACTCGACAGAACTGAGGGAGAAATTAAAGAAGTCACATTACAGGCTTTTATTTTGTAATGACTTGTGTTTGCTTCAAACACACAACCTGTTGCTTTTGATTTTGTTTGTCGGTCCGTTTGTTTGTTTTGTTTCTTACTTCTAATTTCAACAGACAGCGTGTGTGTCACGTTGCGTCAGCGCCACACACTCCTGAGCTGATCTACGCCCGTTCCTGTTAAAGCTGGGGTTGTAATCAGATTTAGATACACTTTTTGTTATACTGGTTAAAATGATCTTTATGTCCTGATGGCAATCAATACATAATGTGTTCTTAAAAAAGAGCGAAAAAAAGCTGCTATCTACAGCCAGAGTAAACCTGGGAAAACACCAACCAATCACCGTTTTTTGGGACCCAAAATTTTAAACCATTCAAATCCCCTCCTGCCGTTCTGCCTGCCTCCTGTGCGTACATTTCCCCGGCGTGCACTCTGAGTCCCCGTCCCCTGCCTCTGCTTCCCCTGACTCTACTGACTGCCCCTCTGGCTCAACCTCGGGCCTGTCCCCTCTGATCCGATGAGTTGCTTTGCTCAGGACTGTAGTCCGGATCAGAGTCTAAAAAGCTCTCACCACGGGGCTCTGACAAGCAGAAGAATGAATGACATTTACTAAGTCCTACAGAAATGTAGATGTACTGTAGCGTCTGTCCAGACGCTGTAGTGATGACGAGCCGATTCGTGAACACATTGAGTTTTACTAACCGGTCACTGTCGGCCGTGATCACGCCAACCAACAAAACAACAATCAATGTTTGAATGAATGAAGAACTTCTCCTCTTGTCTCTCCTCTCTCCCGCTCACACATTCTACACCTCTCCTGATGCCTTCACTAACCGTCAACACTGTAGGAATTAAGAACATCTACACTGAACACGTTTAACAAACAGTAGACTTGTTACAGTATTATATATGTGTTATAACTTTTCTCCTGATATCGTGTCACCGGTACAACTGGATAATGCTAGAATGACAGTTGTGAGTACTAACAGCAGCCATGTTTGTTTGTGTTTTTAACTTTCACTATGAGAATGTTTTGGTGAGGACCGGTTTTGAATCAGTCACCATCATATGGTCTCAAGTCAGCGGCGCTCGTGCATGTGAGCGGGGGGGGGCGTCGTTTTGGAGGAGCTCTGAGGGAGGAGGGGAGGGGTTAGACGGAGTCATGAGGAAATGCTACATTCAAATTCATGCTAGTTTTCCGAGACTGCCAACCCCAGCTTTAAAGCTAGCATTTCAACTGGGAGTGGCGCAGCATGTCTTAACTCCATCCCACTAAATATATACATGGAGTATATTTTTAACAGAACCAGCGCCCAACATTCGTCAAAGTAAACACAGTAGATTGATCTGGACAGAAAGTCAAATACAGGAACGGCATGTACCATCTGCTGAATTTCAAAATAAAAGACCATTTACAAGCTTCCCACCGTATATCAGATTGTATAAATGAGAAACGATTATTGATGATGGATACACAAAACAGCACATATCCATTATCCACGTTGACCACATCAAGACTTTAAGCTGTTAACTTTGTCTGGAGTTGAATATAACTTTTTATTAATATTAAAAAGAATAAAACCTGCAGAAAAAGCTAATCTTAAAATTACGTAGCATTGTAAAAGTGCAAAATAATAATAATAATAATAATATCCAAATGTGTTGTAACATTGTGTTAGTATGTTGTTTTCTGTGCACCAAGTCCAGCTGCTTCAGGCTGCACTGACAGAACGTGGTGCACACACTTCCTGTGGATTTCAGGCGTTAGCTGTATCAATATTTTTTCAATATTTCAATCAATCTTTATTTGTATCACGCCAAATCACAACAAACGTTATCTCAAGACGCTTTTACAAACAGAGCAGGTTCCAGACCACTCTGTGTTAAATTATGAACAGAGACCCAACACCAAGACAGGATAAGACTCAGTCTTAAGGCCCATTTATACTTCTGCGTCTCCCTTACGCAGCAGGGGCTGACGCGGACATGAGCACCACATACTTGTATGTCGATGTGTCCGTATCGCGCAGCAATTCTCTGCCGAAACTCTTAAGGGCAGTGTGGTCTCTCTGATAGCCGGTCGCCTGCTTCCGGCCCCGCTACGATCTCTGTTTACTTTCTCACAGAGATTCAGAGCGTGTTATGTTAATCTACAGCTGATACATGTTGCTGTTAATCATACAGACATGATTACATGAAGAATAGAGAGGAGGAGATGAAATACACGGCTGATGTGTGGGGATCCCGGTGCACGTCAGTTACGTGAGTAGGCCCCTGCGTAGGTATGGGAGCTACACGGACACAGAAGTATAAATCAGGCCTTTACCCCACCTTATTCCACCACCTCCCAGTAATAAGCTAGTTACAGCGGCGAGGAAAAACTTCCTTTAACAGGCAGAAACCTCGAGCAGGACCAGACTCATGTCAGACAGCCATCATGCCTCGACCGAGTTGGGTCTGGAAAGAGGGATAGAGGAGAATAAGAGAGAGAGGGAGCGGTGATAGTGATGAGACGAGTAGTAGTAGCTGTTGCCGCTGGAGTCCAGCACGTCTGTATCAGCTGGAGTCTGGAACGTCCACAGCAGGAGGACGTCTACGGTAGCTCAGAGGAACCTACGAGACAAGGGAGCTCAGGGACTCCAGAAAGGTCTATGGTAGCTGTAGAATCCGTGGGGCTGAGACTGTTTCGATCAGCGGTCACTGTGAACTTTATATTTACTATCAACAGAATATTTGTACTGTCATGTAAATACCAGCAGCATTACACTTGTGAGTTTTTTGTTTTGTTTTATTTATCTATTTATTTATTTTGTACTCTTGTCAGATCAGCTGATAACATTGCGAACTATAAAAGCTTAAGATGTATGGTTTCCTTTAAGCCATCAACTTCTACTAACACAACATCTGTATAGCTGTGTATAATGTGTTTAACTGTACGACACCTTTTCATCTAAATGCACTCTAACAAAGAACTGTGAAGAAATTCTGGCTTACTCAAGTGGTCACAGTTGTAGTAAAGCTTTTAAAATCACATGTAATGACATAGTGTTTGAAACTCTGTCTCATTGCCAGACACACACACACACACACACACACACATAGCAGGAGTTTGAGCACCTGTTTCTTTCCTCTTCAGAGTTCACTGTTGAAAGCAGCAGAGTCTGTTCCCTTGGAATTGTTCACAACAAGGCCACCTCAGATGGATTCTGTTATTGTTGACCAAAGAATAGCTGCTGCGTGTTTGAACCAGCGTTACAAACGCTGTAGGCCACTGTCCAAAGGCTTTTAATTGTCGGAGCGACGGGCCTTTTGTCCAACAGGGCTTCTAACAATGCGACTCTGATTGTGGTTTTGGACTAACAATGGCGCTTTGATTCAAGCCACTCGGCCAGTGATTGCTGCCAGCGCAGACTTTGTGACTTTGTGTTGTTGTGATGGAGAAGGCAGGGGACGACGTCAACACCCTCCTCAGAAACCACTCCAGATTGGGGGTTTGCTGTTTTTTTCTGTGGGTGGGAGGCTGTCAAAGTTTTTCTTTTTTCTCTCTCAGTCTCTCTCTATCCTGCTTTTCCTTTCATATCTATGTTTGAATTTCTTTGTATGCTTGTAAGTTTTTTCCTGGTGGTTAATAGCAGGGCATCTTAGTGTTTTGTTGATTACTCACACACAGTTTGGGATTAAGACTGTGGAACGCTCACGTTGGAAACCTAGTTGAACAACTTCTGATTGGTCGTCTATTCAGAAAGAAATCCCCGAGCTCCCTCCAGGAGCTATACCTCGTCTGTTACAAACAAAGATGGAAGACATGGTGCGCTTAATTCAGTGCTCCCATTGCAGGAGCAATATCCGTTCAATGTCTCTCATGGTCAGTGTGATTGCGGTGTGTTTTGCAGAACTCATTGTTAAAACATGTTATTGCCCCAGCAATCACAAGCTGATGTTCCTTTTGTGACATCCATCTAACTGTATGCTTCACATTTACTCTGCGTATGTTGTAGTTCTATGTGAAAATCCACAGAGTATGTTCTCAGCCGTTTTCGAGGTTCCCCACAACACAACAGGATATCTGGACACTGTTTATGATCTCAAATCGGTGCAGCCAGGATCTAATTCTGAGCAGACCAAGGGAAGTGAAATGCTCTTAACATCCATCATACCACAAGAAAATGTGACAATATAATCTTAAAAAAACATCAGAAAATGTTGCTGACTTTGGACCAAGCGGCAACTTCCTGTCGCGAGAATTGAAGCCAGTGTGGAAGTGTTAAAAACTGCAGTTCTTAGAGTGTCCACTTGAGGCTGGCTCCAGAAGTACTGGAAACCACATACACACCAATTCAAAGAAGACGATCTTAACAGCAGAAATAAACATGTTTACAGCCTGGTTCAAAAAACGAGTGTAGTCTGGATAGATCATGTCTTGATCTGCACACACTTTACCGGGATGAATTTTTTCCTTACACGTTAATTTCAAAGATATTGAAATTATGAGTCTTCCAATGAGAGGCACAGCTGACTTGATTGACAGGCGGGAACACTGTATCTGTTGGCTAGGAGGCTCAAAGCCCGCCTCTTTACGTCACAATTGCTCAACAGAAGTTATGTTGAGTTCAACATTTCCAATTTGGCTCCAAAACAGGGCTTCAGAAACAGATGGGTGACGTTACAGATGCTACGTCTATGATCGCCACACACTGTACGGTGGTGAATTTTTTCATAACGCAGTAGTTTAGAAGATATTAAGATTGTGATTTGCAGAATTAGAGGCACAGCTGACTAGATTGACAGGCGGGAACACTGTAGCTGTTGGCGAGGAGGCTCAAAGCCCGCCTCTTTACGTCACACTAGATCGATAGAAGTTTGGTTGAGTTCAGCATTTCCAAAATCTCACCCACCGACGATTGGCTCCAAAACAACGCTTCAGAAACAGATGGGTGACGTCATGAATACTACGTCCATTATTTATACAGTCTAATGTTTGGACGGAAGAAGATCATTGAGCCTATAATTGTCTTATTATCTTGTGGTTTCCTCACTAAAGTTATGAAGCTGTGACTCATCATAGCTTTTTCAGTTCCCTTCAATGCTGAGATTTAAATTGCATGAAGTTAATATCTTACCTGTGTGTAGATGGCTTGACTGTTGGCTAACCATCGTTAGTAGAAAATCCTCATTTGGAGTTACCTCAGCTGAGGTCACGGTATGACTCAGCGAAAAATTACATTTTGAAGAAATCTGTGAGCACAAAGAACACTGAGAAAAACTAGACAGACTATGGCAGAGTGCCCTTCTCTGCTCGGTGAACAGAGTAGAGGTTGAGGTCAGAGTGAAGGACGGAGAACTGATGGGTCTGTTAGCTTTGGGTCAGAGGACACAGATGCATGCAACACAGCCAGGACTGACTGCTCAGTATCTGACCATGGCCTGCCACTCCACACTGCCTCCACCTGCAGCAGGTGGTGCGACCTGCACAGTTCACACACACTCAGCCAGACAGAGTGATGGATGAGTGTTGGCCCTCTTTGTAATGATTAGAACGGGTCAGTATGAATACACACACTCGCAAACGGGATCCCATCAGGGACGCTGTGTTGTCTCTCACCTAACAGCTGCACCGTAGGCTCAGTGTCATTTCACGCTCAGCTTTTTTAAAGTCTCTTAAATCTCCTTTCTCCTCATTCTTCCTGCCCAAATTAATCTCCCAGGTAATTACCAAACACACATGCTAGTTAAAGTTTCATGCCGTAATTGGACTTCAAATGTAGCACACAGTTTTTGCTGGAGTGTTTGTGCACTCATGCACACATGTGAGCCTGCATGTGTTCAAGTTTCCAGACTAATGAGGCTTAACACCGAGCTTCACCGACATCAAAACACACAGAGGCACTGCGAGACATTCGTATTTGATGGATCTGTTCAGCTGTCTCACAAATCTACATGCATTCAGGTGGAAAAGCACAGTCATGGACCGAGAATATTTAAAGCTACTTTGCTGTTATTATCACAGTCATGTTTTTTTTACAAAGCCTCCATCTCTTCCCCCGTCCTCATGGGGTGTTATTTTTCACTTTGCAAATATGATTACTCTTAAAATATTCTTTTTCCAGAGAATGTCAAGGAAAAATGTCACTCCCGCTCAGCAGCAGCGGTAAAACAGGAGACAATTTAATTAAAGGTGGACATTTGAGCGCTATGAAAAGGAGAGATTTATTATCTCCTCCATAAATTAGCTGGCAGAGAGAGCTCATGCTTCAAACAGAATAGTGATGAGGAGTCTTTATTTCATTTGGCCCAGAAATTCCTGTAAAGCAGTGACCTGGGGAAAGTGGGTTTATTATGCACGTTGTTTGTAGTGGAGCTTGTTTGAAGCTAAAGACAAAAAGGAGGAGATCAGGGAGGATCTTACCCTTATTTGGCTTGGTCACTTTCAAAATGATCATGCATTGTACACTGTAAATCTCAACAGCCATTAAGGGTACCGCACTCAAAACCAGCTATTTAGTTATACCAACAATTAATTATTGAGTCATCCATTCATTTTGTTTAATTATATGTGAATCAATTTTACTGAGTTATTATCCATGTCCAAATAACAACTTTTAAGTTTACAAAGGGACGCTGTATGATGTCATCAACGTCATCACCTAAGTCTTCACCATAGACTGTATAAAATATGGACGTCATCTCGCTTGGCTTGAAGTGAGGCCGTCCCAAAAAACTCCTCCCCCTAGTGGCTGGCTGCAGAATAGGTCAAAAACTCTGTCTCCCCCATTCATTTGAATGGGGCTGTGGTCAAACTTTAAAAAATAAATACACGTTGTACAAATGTTTCTTACATTCGTATGCTGTGGTGATATGTAGTTATTATTTGACTGTTTTGTGTTCAAGGCCTCTTTTTTCTGAAAAGTTGATTTTTTCGTTAGTTATTAGTAGGGGTGACCCGAAATAGTTGAAATTGGATGATTCGTTCTAACAAGCCTTAGTCGACTGCCAATCTCATAGTCGAATATTTGCATATGAAACGTGGATCATTCCATTCAAACCATGGGGTTGCTCAATGTCTAATTTTACATTATTTTCCTGTTTCCCATAAAAATAGTGTCTCATTTATCCTATTTTGATATAAATATAGACTTATTTAATGTAATTCTGAGAACAGCTCTTGAAGTGTTAAATCTCCTTAAAGTGGTAATTAAATCTCCCCTGGTAATTAAAGGTGGACCATTTAGCAGGACCTGTGGAGCAGACGTACCTCAGCTGGTCTTTAAATCTTTCTACCTTCATGGTAGCTCAAAATGTCAGGAAATAAAACTTCAGTTGATTCTAAAAATAGTGATGAAGATGAGGAGCAGCTTCATGAAGAGGGCTGTGAGATCAAGGATTACCGGACCACACAAAAACTGTACGGGGCCAAAAGAACAAGGAGGGATACCCAAAGCTGTCTGAAGCCTCAAAAACAATCCACAGCATCCCATCCACCTCCACATCATCAGAGAGGATATTCTCAAAGACAGGATTTACAGTCAACAAAGCAAGGAGCGCACTTCTGCCCGTACACACGATGGTTTTCCTCACGTACAATTTGAAAAGACTGAAGCGGACAAAGACGCGATGAAAGACTGTTTTAAAAGGTTCTGTTAAGAGATTTAAAAACCCTTTAGCTGGTTCAGGTTTGATTTTGAACATTATAAACATGTTTAGCCTTAAGTTGGACAAACTACCCTCCACAGTGCTGCTCTCTGCTGTGTGAACACTGTTTAAATATCTCCTGATTCCTTATTCTATGATGGCGTGTTGTTCAATGTTTAACTGATAGTGGCCTTATTTGAGTTTTCTCTCCTTCATCACCTCGTTGTTTTTGCAATATAGATTTAAAAAATCTAAGTTTTATGCTCATAATATTCTGTTGTCCCTTTTACTTTAAGCTATGAGTCTCTTAATTGTAAAGGGTTATGTGTAATATTGTCATGCGGTCACCATCATGCAGACTTTGGATCAATAAGGGAAAACAACAAACATTCCACTATTCGTCGACTATGGGCAAAATCTGATGAATCAGATTTGACTAAGCAAATCCTTAGTCGGGCTCAACCCTAGTTATTAGAGTTTAAAAAACAGGGTTTTACATCCAGGTTTGACTTGATTGACAGCTGCCGTAGAGAGAAACTCCGTAGGACCTCGGGACAGTACACTGTAGAGAGGAGCTCGTTATGTAACTCTGTCATTACATATATAGTCTATGTTTGTGAACACAGGACACAGGTGAGACTAATGAGGGGAATCACAAAAGGAGGGAAACACACAAGGGCATGACATAAAAGTAAACTGGAGACACAAGAATTCAGAACTACAAAATAAAACACAAGACTAGACTAAGAAAACACAACAAGAGACATGGATCACTAAACACTCATGAGAGACAAAGAAGAACTAATACAGAATAAACACGGGTAGGAACCAAGGCATGAAACGCAAGGACTAAACTAACAAACCATGACATGGACTCAGTTTCATCTAGTATGTATGAATTAAACATGTAAAAAATGTAACTAATACATTTGAGTCTGGGAAACTTGACAATTTAAAAAAAGAAAGAAAACAATTGAGTAAGCTGAAATCATATTTTACAATTTCAGTTATACTCAAAAATTGTATTTCTGTTACTCAGAAACTCTTATGTTCCATGATGAGTAAAATTCTTCATTCAAACAGTAAACAGTCTGGTTGTACGAGTGTGCATCATGTTTGCCATTCCACCACCAGTGCAGCTTTTCAATCACAACAGAATGGCCGCTCCTCAGAGAGTTGTTTTGTGTCCACTACAAATGTGCAAATATTTGATGAAAAGCAGAAACCCCAACCGACCAGCATCAGAAATTCATCCAGAAAGAATGACAATCTGAAACATGTATTATGTCTGAAATGAAGTGAATGACAAATTTGCAGGTAGGAAGCATGTGTGGGTGGACAGGTGAATAGAGAGAGAGAGAGAGAGAGAGAGAGAGAGAGAGAGAGAGAGAGAGAGAGAGAGAGAGAGAGAGAGAGAGAGAGAGAGAGAGGTGGATTGTGTTGGAGGAGGATGAGGAGGAGGACATGGCAGGATGGTGAAGCAGCTTTCTTCACTTGCAGAGTTGAAGAGGAGAGCAGCAGAGAGCTGGGGGTGTGCAGGAGAGCATGCTCACTATCTGATTCAATTAGCAGCACGTGCTGCTGCAAGCTGCAGCTGCCGGTTGACACAACATCTAGTATCTGACATATCTTTTTATCAAAGTTTAAACTATCTGTAGTCTTGTCTACCTGAGGTTTATGACCCTGTTTTATGAATATATATTAATTTGGAGCATGGTGTAGGAGGATTTCACTTCAATCTGCATTAAACCCTGGGTCACGCGTGCAGCTTACATGAATTCAGTCTGTTTAAAGAGAATCATTTCAGAGCTTTTCACATCGCTGCAGGGAAACGGTTTAACCCTTTGAACTCTTCAAGAGAACGGCTGCAGTTCCTTTATTTGCATTTCTACTAATGTTAATGTCATTTCTATGTTTAGCTTCATATCCTCATATTTATCTGGTATAGTATGAAGCCACAAGGCTATAGGCAAGTATTGGTGAAATACAAAACAAGACACTTTCATCAAATTTGCTGAATAAACCATGAATGTCTTGAATGTAGAGGCCATGACACAATACTTCTTAATACTCCATGAATGATTTCACCTCAGTAATCTTTGAAGGTCTGAGATGCTCAGGGGGGTTTTCACTGTTTCAGAATGCAAGGAATGATGGAAGAATGCGACTGTAGTATTGCTCAGGGTGCATGGGGTGTGATATCTTAACTTCAGGATGGGTCAGATATTTTATTTTGAATGAGTTGAAGCAGGGTTGTGGAAACATTGATCGCCTTTGGTGAGTCCACCCAGGTCATGTAATTATGAATAATTGCACAGAGAACACCGGGGCAGGCGGTTTAAGCGTATGTGCCGAACATGTATACAGTCTGCTTTGTTTATCTGTATAAAAGGATCGATCGTTGCTCTCTGCCCCTTGTGTCTGATCAGCTGTTTTACTTTGTATTTTAGAATCAATTGAATGAAGATTATGCCTCTTGTTACGGGCAATAGAGGTCTGATTTTGTTGGGTTAGGAAACCAGATACTATTTCGATCATTCAATGAGGATAATCTGTAATTTGCTTATTTGCTATCAGAGTCTTACTGTTAAAATCCTTCATCAATCATGTGATCGAGTGGGAATATGTTAAGCTGAATACACCTGCAGTGAGAACAACTGTACACATGAGCCTTTTTGTGCACTTTTATTTTTTGCAAGGACATTTGTAAGTCCCCTCCTCTCTTTGATCTGCTTTTTATTAAGATAGCAATAATAAACTTTATTCATATAGCACTTTTCCTAACAAAGTTACCAAGTGCTTCACAACAAGAAATGCAGAAAATTACAAAGCATAAAAAACGGTGCAGACAGGTAGAAGAAGAAAAAAGAAGCAAAACGGGATGTCTGAATGCAGAGCAATATTCAGGATTTAGGGTTGGAGAGATGCCTTCTTATATCAAAATGTTTTCAGTGAGGATTTAAAAGCAGTTAAGGTTGTGGACTGTCAGGAGTTCCACAGTCTTAGAGCTCTCACAAAAAAAAGGCCTGGGTCACCTTTTTGTTCTAAGATGGGATCTTGGCACAACCAGCAAAGATGCATCCACATACCTGAGGGGCCACCCAGGCACATAGGGGGTTAAAGGTCTCTTAAATAGTTTGGAGCCTGTCCAGATTAAAAAAAAAACTGGCAGCCAATGTAAGCTGGCGAGGACAGGAGTGATGTGTTGATATTTTGCTGTGCCTGTTAAAATCAGTTGGGGTCTGTGGAGGAAGCTCTGGCTGATACCATTTAAAGCTAGGGTTGGCAGTCTCGGAAAACCAGCATGAATTTGAATGTAGCTTTTCCTCATGACTCCGTCTAACCCCTCCCCTCCCCCTTGGAGCTCCTCCAAAACGACGCCCCCCCCCCGCTCACATGCACGAGCGCCGCTATTTCTCGACCATATGATCGTGACTGATTCAAAACCGGTCCTCACCAAAACATTCTCATAGTGAAAGTTAAAAACACAAACAAACATGGCTGCTGTTAGTACTCACAACTATCATGCTAGCATTATCCAGTTGTACTGGTGACACGATATCAGGAGAAAAGTTATAACACATATAATACTGTAACAACTCTACTGTTTGTTAAACGTGTTCAGTGTAGATGTTCTTAATTTCTACAGTGTTGACGGTCAGTGAAGGCATCAGGAGAGGTGTAGAGTGTGTGAGTGGGAGAGAGGAGAGACAAGAGGAGAAGTTCTTCATTCATTCAAACATTGATTGTTGTTTTGTTGGTTGGCTTGATCACGGCCGACAGTGACCGGTTATTAAAGATCAACGTGTTCACGAATCGGCTCGTCATCACTACTCCGGACGGACGCTACAATACATATATATTTTCTGTAGGACTTACTGAACGTCATTAATTATTCTGCTTGTTGGTGAGAGCTTTTTAGACTCTGATCCGGACTACAGTCCTGAGCAAAGCACCTCATCAGGTCAGAGGGGACAGGCCCGAGGTCGAGCGAGAGGGGCAGTAAATAGAGTCAGGGGAAGCAGAGGCAGGAGACGGGGACTCGGAGGAGTACACGCCGGGGAAATGTACGCGCAGGAGGAGGGCAGAACGGCTGGACGGGATTTGATTGGTTTAAAATTTGGGGAGCCAAAACACGGTGATTGGTTAGTGTTTTCCCAGGTTTACTCCGGCTGTAGATAGCAGTTTTTTTTCACTCTTTTTTAAGAACACATCATGTATTGATTGCCATCAGGACATAAAGATAATTTTAACCAGTATGACAAAAAGTGTATCTAAATCTGATTACCAACCCCAGCTTTAAAGGTGCATTACAATAATCAAGACCAGAAAAAATAAAAGCATGGATGACTTTGGGCAGATCGGAGGGGGAAAGGAATGATCTTATTTTGGAGATTTGTTTGAGGTAGAAGAAGCAGGATTTAACTGTATTTTTCACATGAGTGTTGAAGCAGAGATCTGAGTCAAATGTCACTCCTAAGTTTTTGACTTTCATTGTGATGTTATTGTACAGGGGCCGAGTTTGCTATGGCGAAGGGTGGATCATTAAAAGGCTTAATGTCTAGATACTCAAGTGAAGCAGCTTTGTGTCCACACATAGCCCATTCAGCGCTCTGATTCTGCATACTTACATATGAATGATGTGCCCGTTGAAGTTGTTTGCAGAAATGCATGTAGAGATGTGTATGCATGCAGTGATCGCACCACAGAACTCATAATTACACTGCCATTATAATAATTGAAGTAAGATCCTTTTTCTTCCTCGGGTAGGATATATAGAAATATAACGTCGGCACGTAACACAGGCTTTAAAATGAGATCTGGATCGTGTAGTGAGAATGCACTAAAGAAGCCTCCCTACACCCTGAGATATTTTATGTTGCCTGAGGCCACGCTCATTCAGTCTGACAGAGCTCTTTAAAAGAAAAGCAGAGGCCACGTTTGGAGTCTCCGTTAGTCTGCGCTTGATTTGATTAGGGTGTTCTCCACGGCTAAATTTAGCCGCATTGTTTTGGACAGCTTTCAGGGATAGCTCAGTTGATTGCATTGATGATGTATTTTTACTCGTAAACTTTTGCCCCAGTGCGTCCATGATTTCATTCTCAAAGAGGGAGAGGAGGAGGAGGAGTGCACTGATGCTCCTGTGGAGTTATGCAAACATTTGGTTTTACTATTATAAATGCTGCATGTTTTTCAGAATGTGGTTTAAATTTTCATTTAATATTAGTCGATTGGAAGACTTTGTTTCCAACATTTATTATGCACCATGAGGGGAGAAAAACAGCCCTCAAGAGACTGATTGATTTAACTCTTCAGTCAATAATTCCTAACCTAAAGGATCATTTCGCCACTCACACTCTAAATGGCTTGTAGATATTGCTGAAAATGTTGGACTCAGTGTACCATGCTGTATTGCGGTTTGTTTCTAGGATTCAGCACACATCACTGTATCTTGTATGAAAAGGTAGGCTTGTCTTCCCTACACAACAGAAGAATGGAGCATTGTTATGTCTTTCTCTATAAGGCCGTACTCCAGGAGCTGCCGTCTTATTTATGCTCTTTATTGACTCCTGAAGTCTTCAGTGGCTGTAATCTTCGGTCCTATGGACCAATTATTTTTGTCATTCCTCTGACTCACTCTGTTTTTGGTAAAAGTGCTTTTAATGTCTTTGCTCCCTCGTCTTGGTTTGAGCTTCAAGGTCACCTAAAACTGGATTCTTTAATTCGATTGGAGGATTTTAAAAGTAGGATAAAGGATCATCTGATCAGCTTGTGCACATGTTTTAGAGCTTAACACTCTTCATCTATAAATTGATGTAATAGATACTTGTTACTTTATGTTTTGTCTTGTTCTCAATGCTGTCATGGCCAGGACTCCCTTGTAAAAGAGACTTTGTATCTCATTGGGACTATTATAATAATAATAATAATACATTTTATTTATATAGCGCTTTTCACAGAACTCAAAGACACTTCACAAATAGCACACAGTAAAAGACACAATAAAAGAAACAAGTTAAAAACACAGTGGAAATAAAAACATTAACAGTTAAAAGCAGTTCTGAAGAGGTGTGTTTTGAGGTGGGATTTGAATGTTTGGAGGTCAGTGGAGTTGCGTATGTGTTTGGGGAGGGAGTTCCAGAGGGCAGGGGCAGCAATGGAGTAAGCCCATAGACTGTAAAAAATATGGACGTAGGATCCGTGACGTCACCCATCTGTTTCTGAAGAGCTGTTTTGAGACCAATTGGCTGCGGCAGCCATATTGCTTCTGTCGAGCCAGTGTGACGTAAAGAGGCGGGCTTTGAGCCTCCTAGCCAACAGCTGCAGTGTTCCTGCAGGCAGCTGTGCCTCTCATTGGAAGACTAGTAATCTCAATATCTTCTAAATTACCGAATTAGAAAAAAATTCACCCCCCTCACAGTGAGAGGCCATCGAGAAATTAGCTATTCAGACTACACTCATCTTTTGTACCAGGCTGTAAACATGTTTATTAATGCTGCAAAGATCGTCTTTTCCCCATTCATGTGTATGTGACTTCCGGTACTTCCGGAGCCAGCCTCAAGCGGATCCTCGATGAACTGCAGCTTCTAACACTTCCGCATTGACTCATATTTTTAGACCGGAGGTTGCCGCTTGAGTAAGCCATATCGCCCCAGGTTCAGTTCTTGGTCCTACAGGGTGGGGAGAGGAGGTTTTCAATTGAGGAGCGGAGAGGTTGTGAGGATGAAGCAGGTCAGTGAGATAGGAGGGGGGCCAGGTGATGGAGGGCTTGGTAAGTCAGGAGGAGGAGTTTGAAGTGAATGCGTTGGGGGACAGGGAGCCAGTGGAGGTTTTGGAGGAAAGGGGTGATGTGATCACGGGAACGGGAGTGAGTGAGTAGACGGGCAGCTGAGTTCTGGATGTACTGGAGTTTATTGAGGACTTTGGATGATGAACCATATAAGATGCTGTGACAGTAGTCAATTCTGGAGGTGATGAAAGCATGGATCAGGGTTTCAGCTGCAGGGAAGGAGAGTAGTGGGCGGAGTCGGGCGATGTTTTTCAGGTGAAAGAAGGCGGTTTTAGTGATGTTAGTGACATGTTTTTCAAAGGTGAGGTTGGTGTCAAAAATTGGTAAAATTGTATTGGTAAAAAACTGTTGGGAAAATAAAGGTTAATAAAAATAAATATCCAGCTGGAGGTCTGTGTCATATCTTCACCGCCCGTGATGTGTAGATGTAGAAGTAACTTCGTGACACTGGCTTGCTTGTATAGTAATACGTTATTACAAGAAACAACACCAGTATCGAACAAGCACCGCAGAATGCCTGGAAGACAGCGTGCCAATCTGTGTCTTCCTGTTTGCTGTTTACCAGCACTTTTTATAGGTCTGAGAGCCAATGACATCGCCTACTACAGAGCACAAACTTATCTTAACATCTGGTCTTTTATTGTACTGTCCTTCAGGACTGCTAATTGAAGGGTCGCAAAAACTTGTCCCTGCAAGTCACAAAACAGGAAAGGGGTCTCTCTAAATGTCCCTGAGAATCTGAAACAACATGGACTTCTCCTTGACTTGTTTGATGTCAGATGATTCATCTGTCAGGATATTTATCCTTTTTATAAATGTATATGTTTTTCAGTATTACATAAAAAATTGTGTCTGTTAACTGAAGCCTCTTTTTCATGCAAAGCAGCATCTTACATCTGATCATTTGAGGACATTCCTGAGACTCAGTAACCGAACCTGCGTCCCTACCTTTCAGTCGCTCAGGTTCTAAATGACGTTTTTGCTGGCGGCCTTTTCTTGATTTGGTTTTTAATATCCTTATTGTCAGTCAGTCCCAAGAAAATAGAGCTACTCTGCCTTTGACATCACACTTCTACACATTGCTCTGCACGGCGATGATGAGGCCGGTCAGCTCTTGCTCCTTTGCAACGCTGGTGTGTGACTACCGGAAATCTGGCATTTCACCAGTGCTTGGATGGAAAATCGAAAAGGAGGCTCTGCTGAGACCAATTTAATTGCTTGGGGATTTCTTCTGCAAAAGGCCAACATAGGCGGAATAAAAGAAAATGAGAACTACACACTGGGAAAATGAAGTTAAGAAAAAAACGCTGATGCATGTGTTTTCTCAGAAATTCCTGCTTTACTCTCTTACCTTATTCTCTTAAAACAGGTCTTTGATTCTTCACAGGTTTTTGTTGGCTAACCTGAGGTGCATATGGAAATAATATGTGGTCAGCACGTTCATTAGTCTTTGTAAAACTTATGCCGTCCACTGTAGAATCTAAAGGAGCTTGAGATTGGATATTAACGCTTCAAATGACAGGTAGTCTGACTCTGCAGGACCTGGTCTGAATCGCAAATACGAGTCTGGAATCACGTCATCCCTCCTGCCGTATAAAAGCCAAAGCCTGAAGCTACAGGAGCGGTCTAATTTACCTTCTTAAGGGTGCAGGTTATGTATGCATGCATGATCAAGCGTTTCATGAGTTACATGCAAAGGAAAGTAATTTTACATCAGAGGAAGCGGGGCTGGTGGTATGACCTAAATAAGGTGCATTTGATTAAAAAGAGTGTTTGAATTAAATGTTTCAGCAGAAAGAGAAGGATCCTGGTGTGTGAGTGTTTGCATGATGTGTTCATTTGAGTTTTGTGTCCACATGTATGCAGTCTAGTAGGGCGTTAAATAGCAGAAATTAAGTCATCGCAAGGAAATTCAACAACAGAGGGGCATTTTAAGGTAACTAACTCTAGCTGTCCGATCCGAATAGTTGTTGAGTTCAATATTAGTCACAGAATCTGAAGCACCACAGTGTGCGACTGTGTTCATAAGACACATGCACAGTAGATTCGCTTGGGATTCTCCCCAGATTAACTGGATTGGGATGCATTGTGTGAAATATTACTATCCGCTCGTGTATATGTTTTTGCGAGCTTGCCCGTTATGACGCCATAATCTAGCTTTTTTTTTTTTTTTTTATTACCCTCCATGTCAGCCTATGCAACTGATTAAGGCTAAGGCCACATCATGTCTCTATTGTCATGGTTATTGTCATGGCAACACCAGAATTACACTTCTCAGGGCATCTCTTCCTGTTCCACTCCCCCCGCCTCCCAGGCACTTAAAGAAGCATGTAGAATCTGTGTGCTTTTAGTGTGCAGCTGTATCTGCAAGTGGAAGGCAGAAGGTTGTGCATGTACAATATATATCATTCTGCACATGTAAGAAGAGGCTCCCTGTAGGTGGTGATCCAAATTGGCATGACCTTTGCATGGCCCCAGAGCCACTCGTCTTTTCCTTGAAACCCTAATAAAAGTTGTCTGTCTGCAGCCGTAGCCAGAGCCACTTATCTACCTGTCGGGCTGCGAGCAGAGCAGAGCTGAGCGGAGATTTGTATGCGCAGCATCACTCGTATTGTCACGGGGGTGGGCTAACCCAGGAGATTAAGAACCCGTGGAGGCTTTAGCTTCGGGAAGAGATCATGTTTTGGTCCTAGTGATCAGCACTAGCTGCCACATGACGGGGTGATAAACAGGGGACTGAGGCGGCACATCATGGTTGATTTAAAAAGCCGCTCAAACTCAGCTCACTATTAACGGTGCTGTAGCAACTCTGAAGGATGCACTCTTGTTGCCTCATGAAATACCTCGGTTAGGAAAGGCAGAGCAGGGAAAAAGGAGAGATATATATAAATCAATATGTGGAGAAAGAGGCGTGATTTACTGTATAGGATACTGAGCAAGTGACTGCCTACCAAATATATACCTTCTACCAGTCTGAGGAGCAGCACGACTCTAAAATTATTAACCCTGTAAAGCCTGAACCATCAAATAAATGCCAGAAAATTCAAATTCTGAGTGTTTATTGGAGCTTCTGACAAAAAATTAATAAAAATGAAATACCAATTTTCATATATGAGTTTTAATTTGAATCATATGTGATACATCAGGCATTTCGGTGCAATTCATAGCTCAAAGTTTCTTATTTTTTAAACAAACTAGAACATAAAAAAACATTTTTAGCCTATTAAACTTTGAGTTTCCTTCAAATTTTTCCCAAAGTAATTTCAAATCTAGACCTATTTTCCTTCCATATTGCACGACAACGTCATACATATTCTGTATCTGCTACACATTAAAAAAACGTATTTATTGTATATTTCTTCTCTGAATTGTTCACTTTTTAGTGGAATTCAATGAGCAAAAGATAGTTATTTACTAGGGAGCCATGGCAACATTCAACCAGTCACCAATCATCATGATACAGCAGGTTGAATATATAAAAATACAATATACATTATAAATATCTCAATTTCTGCTCTGAATTTACCTGATTATGTCATTTAAACATGTTCTTAAATAATAAAAAGACTGTATGTTGCTTTATGGAATCATGTATGAGTGTAATAAAATGTTGATTGACAGATCTCCAAATACATAACCTTATATACCTGCTGTATCTATTTTGATACTCACATTTTCAACACTGTTCGACTATAAATGAAGTAATGAAATATTAATTAGTTTTACATTGCATTAATCCAGTAACTATTCCTCTTGAAGTTTCAGGAACAATTTCAAAGTTTTTTTCATCCAAACTTTTTCAAGCTTGTTAAAAATATTCCTGAAAAACCTCGAGTGGGTTTCTGATCCACAGCTGACATGTTGGATGTCTCAAGTGACGTCCTTCTGGTTCATGAATTACTCACACCTCATGAATTACTCACACCAAACTGATGTATTGAATATGATACACTTGGCGTTATAGGTTCAGATAACAACACATGTGAATCATGAAGCAGTGTGTACTCTGAATGAAGGAGCCCTTCTTTCCTGTTACATCATCTGTTGCAGCTTTATGTGTCTTTATGTGGCTCTGCTTGCCATACAGTATAAGTTTTATGTCCACCTATTGGTCTGCAGTTTACCCATTTGATTTGTGCGTCTGTCAATACACTGACTCCATTGTAAAAGGCTGTATTCCTACTGTGCACATTTTCAAGGTAGTTAGCTTTTACTGCCCTACTGCCAGTATTACTCAACCTTCCTGTTGGCTTCTCAGAGGAAGTCATGTTGGTTTAAATGAAATATGTGTTTGTTTCATTCAGTTTATCTAATGTGTGTTTCGGGCTCAGGAGGGAGAAAAAAAGCACAAAAAGAAGCATGAGGAAGGATTTTAGCTTCAAGTTAAGCCATTCTTCTGTGCATACATTAGTGGATACGCTTCGTGTTGGCCCTTTGGGATGTGTGTAAGTCAGCCTTATCCATGTACGGTGACATAATTCCTTATAGGGTGTGCTTTGTTGTCTCAAATAGGATTCAGCATCCACTAGACAAGCACTAATCCATAGTAACTGTATGTAGCATTTTAGCCTTATCAAGATTTACAGTATTTTCTCTCCCTCTCTTAATTCGGTTATTTGGCAGAGAATAAATACTGAGTTTGCCAGCAAGTGTATCAGACAGTTCGGGCGCCTGGAATTTATAATGAGGCATGCTGCAGCTCTTGGATCAGTGGTTATCAGAGACCAGGATGTGAGTAGCTTAGTACCCCGCCTTGCTTTACCAAATCTGTTAGCACCTGATGCTAACAAACCCTCACGGCTATCCCCCCGGCTGGTTGATGTAAGATGTGGGAAGAGGAAATGAGACAGGTATGACGACTAGTTCATGGAGAGAAATGGAAGAATAAAGACGAATGGAGGGGGGTTCTCAGTTGGGGGAACATAATGGATCTGAACTTAATCAGCAATCAACATTAATGTTGATGTTGCCGTGTTTATTCAAATTAATCATCAAGGACAGGGCACCCCCCCTCCGCATGCCAGAAGAGCGGAGGATTTGTCTCCGCAGTGCCTCGCTGAGGAAATTGATGATGAATTACTCCGTTTATCAAGTCGCCCTCATTAACGAGCCGGCTGACGGGCCCGTCTCCATCCCAGAAGATGTTTTCTTTGGCTTCAGCGTGCGGTAATTTGGACACTGCTGAGGTTTATTTTTTTTTTCTTTTCTTTCTCACTCATCGTCTGAGTGAAAAGTGAACCCACAACAAGCTTTAGTGGTAATGGCAAGGTGTGATGCTGAACCCTAATGTGTTTCACTTAACATCTCGCTGGTTGCGTAAGTGGATGAGTAGCAGTGGAAGGAGCAGTTAAAGCAAAGTGAGGAAATGAGGGAGCGCATAAATCCCAGGGTATCTTCTCTGGCAGCGTAAACACAGATTAATGCTGTTCGACCGACACTTCAACAGGATGTGTGCTCCGATGATCAACATGTACTCCAGATATTGAAGCTCTGTTCAGATGAATTATTGTCAAAGGTCCTCACTTATAACCAGGGATCAGTATTGTCTGTCCTTAATGAAGGAATAATTAGAAGTATTTACCTAAATGTGTAAAGAAACAGGCTCAGAGCGGCAGGTAAATAACCTCAAGGCTCAAAGAAAAGCTCAGACTAGTCAGACAAAGTGTTTCTTTACACTCTCTTTGGCGTAGACAAACAACAGGTAGGTTATCCGGCTTAGTTCAGCAGAAACAGCTCTAACTTGTCAGGCCGTAGATTGAAAGTAAATGAAAAACATTGGAGATTCATTAACCACTGACCTTCCCTGAGAGATGAATGGCTGAGGATGGCAAAAAAAGAGGTTGAGAAAGAAAAAGAAGCAATCAGATGAAAGGGTGAAGAAACGGTTGAGGTGAAGGAAAAATGAGCAGATACCAGAGAGCACATTTCTTGTGTCGGCCATTCGTCATGTACAGCTGGAGCGGGGAGGGGAGAATAGATGAGGAGGTGTGGAGGGGTGGCAGAGAGAGAGAGAGAGGTAGAGGCTGGGGAGTGATGAACAGTTGGCCTATCCCATCAAGGATGCCTTCTAACCTGTGCTACAAAGAGGGGCATCCATCACACAGGCATGCAGGCAGGCAGCGGTGCTGTGCACAGATGCACAGACGCAGAAACAGAGCGCTCACACGCTGGGCTCACGCTCACACAGTGATCACAGCCAGGGGCGGCTGTGCAGCACCCAGCAGACTCTGTCACACCCTGAGGTGCACTCTCATGTTCCTATGCTGCATTTCAAGGTGCAGGAATGTGTTACTTTATATTTATCATCATCATCAATTTCGTTTGTGTTGCTACACCTCTGTTAATGTGTTGTTGTTTTTTTCTCTCAAGTGTCTTTTTATTGAGCAAGTATGTTACATACATTCCAGGTATACATTCAGGTCTCATTTTTAACTTCTGGTTAAATGATTGTTTGCTTTTTTAAGTGTAGTTATACATCAAAACCAATGAGAATCAATTACTGATAAAAGCATGAACATTGTATTTTATTATATCATAGAATAATAATCAATCAATCAATCAATCAATCAATCAATCAATCAATCAATCAATCAGACTGTAGTTATAAAGGGCTTTTCAATGACATTGTAACACAAAGTATTGTATATAAAAACAACTTAAGATGGAATACAAAAAAAAAGATATACAGTATATAAAAATAAAAAGAACCCCCATCATAATCCCAATCCCAGCCTGACCCCAAACCCACCCCACAATACAGGAAATTAAACTCACCAAAATAAAACACTAATTAAATACATAAATAAAATCAAAAAGTTACTAAACTAAATTTGAACTAGATAATAAATAAATAAATAAAGTAAAGCAAAATAAAACTGTTAGAAGAATAAAACTCTTTTAAAAGAAACTTTCAAAAATGTCGACACTCTGTGCAGCCCTCAAATCTTCAGGTAGGGTGTTCTGTGAGTCTTTGTTCTAACTTTTGGTACAATTAAAAGTCCACTACCTGAAGACCTGAGGAATGAGAAAAATAAGAGTGACAACAAATGGCCTAAATATGTTCTTAATAGACAAATAAATGAATGAATCACTTAAAACAAAATGTAAATTGAATTAAATTCAAATTCAAATAGTAAAAAATGTTATGTTTTAATGATTAATCATTTATTTTAAATGTTTTCAAAGGCATTTCTTATTTTTTCATAACTAAAGAAAACATTAGTTTCAAAGATTTAAGTGAAAGAAGCATTGAAAAGTGTTTGTTTGTAATGCATCTTCAACAATCAAAGTGTACCTTGTATTGTATATGATTGCATAATAGGTGATATTTAAAATGTGATGGCCTCCAGTGGTGTTGCAATATAGCTTGTGATCGATTTTGGTCTCTTCAATTTAATATATTTACAGGAACGGCATTAAGGCATTTTATTCCTGTTCAACAGCGTTGACTAACACCCTCCATGCTGCATATCTAACCATATACTGTATAACTCACAGACTCTACATTTGTAAAGACTTGGGTTTTTTTTTCAAGGTCACAATTAACAACATTACAATGAGACTCCTGTTGAGATGATTCCCGTCTGACTCCTTTAACTGACACAGCCACAAACAATGAAGTGGAAACAGAAGCTTCTCTTGTCTGCTGCTGTAACGTGTCTGTGCAGAGGTTTCCTGGGTTTACAGAAAGATAGACTGTGTTAGCATTACAAGCTAGCAGACATCCAGTGAGGCATTTCCTGCTGATATATTTAGTCCTTTTTTCTCCTATTGGAACATTCAGGTGACATGAAGACTGGCTATAGATATCTGGGACTGAATGTACTGCATGTTGGGATCACACAGCAGCTACAGAAAGACCTGCATTTTACTGCAAATGAACATTTGTTAGCTCCTCCACTGATTACAGAAATTAAACGACAAAGAAATGATTTGATTCATTGTTTGAGTTTTCAAAACATGGTGTGATGGGGTCCTTTAAGTGTTAATCCTCAGGTGAGGCGGTTATATGTGCTTGTGTTCCTTTTTGTGCACGTCAGAGCACGTTGTCTGTGTGGAGGTGGCGTTTTTAGGACAGTGTACCAGAAAACCTTCACACTCTCTGAGTGTGTGTTAATTACTTTGCCCACCCGCTGAAGCACACGTGCAAATGTTTCCTGTTTAGGTGTCACTGCAATTTTTTCATCCTCCAATGAAAAAGCCAAGGGTTCCCACGTACTGCAGGGCAAGCATTTATCTGCACAGTCCTGACACTCCTCCAGCTGCGTGTCAAATGAGCCACATGTATGTGTCTTATGTGAAAATGTGCTTTTCACACTCGTGTGTGTGTAAAAACCAAAGCCCATTTATCTGTTTTCTTTACGGCCAGCCTGTTTACGATATCGGGACACAAGTGTCGCTTGCGGCGCGGCAGATGTTGGTGCTAACGCTGCTCGACTGTTCACTCTTAATCATGTGGGCACACTTCAGACACCCTGCTGCTGCTGCAGTTATGGATTAGTCTCTTCCAGCTATTGACTGCTGGCGAAGCTAAAGGCTGGAGAGAGGCTGATAAAAGACACCTGAGTGTGTGTGGCACGCCGGGGCTCTGGCTGTGGTTTTTATTGACTAGCTGGCCTAATCAACACTCAGAGCCAGAGGGAGAGCTTGTTAGCAGCCATGTACTGCTTAGATGCCTTCATGATGTAGGAGTGTAGGTGAGGGGATGGATGAGGGCTGCTGGGTCTGTGTAAATGTCAGTGTGCGTTCAATAAGATGAAAGCTGGGGCAGGGGAAAGAAATCACACAGCTACAAATTGAAGAGCACACACTTACACACACCACATACTTTCACTTCTATTGTTTGTCTCTCACTGCCTGCTCGTTACTGCACATCCACTACAGCGCAGATATCAAATCACAAAGACCACAAACAGAGACCTAAACCAGATTTGAGTTTACAGTGCTTTACCTCTTTTTCATGTTGGATTTTGACTTTAATTTACCTAAAGTTTGGACACACCTTCTCATCTAATGGTTTTTATTTAGTTAAATTATTTTCCACATTGTAGATTAATACTGAAGACATCAAAACTATGAAACAATCTGGTTTTGCCATAATCTGGATTACAACAGTAGTCAAATAGGTCTATCCATTGTGTACTAACTCTACCTGTGAACAACACAACTGATGGTCTCAAACACATTAAGAAGGCAAGTCATTCTACAAATGAACTCTTGACAAGGCTCATGCTCATTAGAAACCATTCCAGGAGACCACTTCATGAAGCAGACTGAGAGAATACCAAGAGTGTGCAAAGCTGTCATGAAGGAAAAAGGGGGCTACTGCTTTGTTGTTGATGTCCTTGATGTTTAACACTTTTTTATTCATTCAACAATTCCATATATGTTATGTCATCGTTTTGATGTCTTTGGTATTAATCTACAGTGTTTCCAAACTTTTGACTGGTAGTGTACTTAATTACAGAAAGTACAATATCAAACACAGTCGCTGATTGATTGTCCGTTGTAGCCACTGAAGGAAATGGTTTAAGTGTATAGCATGGCTGTGTGAACTGCACAGTTAAAGCAAGTTAAAATAGTTGAACAAGTTCAACAGTTCTTACATTTTTTTTTTCATGGGTTTTCAATTTGTAAGTCAGTAATACAATTTGCATTTATCTGCATCTTGAACTTGTTGAAGGACTTTTGAGTCATTCTTTGCAAAAACAGAAAAACTGTAACCAAAACAAACAATGGAAAAAAGTAAATCAATGCATTAACGTAATGTGAGTTCCTGCAGGGCATGATTTAAGTTATTTGATGCACACTATCCTTCATAAAAAAAAAACACCTTCTTATTGAAAGTTTAAAACATAATTTAAAGGTGACATATCATGCAAAATGGACTTTTTAATGGTTCTCCACCTGTTTTTCATTACCTGCACAAATGTGTGCTAACAAGGAGCTTAGGAGGGAGGCATGCTAGTTGTAGGCTGTCTTAATAAACACAAAGGTCGGTTTTACTCCCCACGTCTGCAGATTTGAAGATCTAGGGGATGATTTTTATTTATCTTGGATAAATGCTAGCGCTAGTTAGCATAGCTACATAGCTACATGTCGTAGCTGTAGCTGTGTACCAAGACACACGTCTACATACTGACAAATAAAACAACAAGAAACAGAATCTGTGACCAATCCTTCAGAAAGGTCCTGCTGCCTTTCTGGCAGAAGTCGGTTTTACTCCCCACGTCTGCAGATTTGAAGATCTAGTGGATGATTTTTATTTGTCATGGATAAGTGCTAGCGCTAATTAGCATAGCCACATAGCTACATGTGCATAGCTGTAGCTGTAGCTGTGTACCAAGACACACGTCGACATACTGACAAATAAAACAACAAGAAACACAGAATCTGTGACCAATCCTTCAGAAAGGTCCTGCTGTAGAGGTCGGTTTTACTCCCCAGGCCTGCAGATTTGAAGATCTAGTGGATGATTTTTATTTATCATGGATAACTGCTAGCGCTAGTTAGCCACATAGCTACATGTTCGTAGCTGTGTACCAAGACACACATCGACATACTGATAAATAAAACAACAAGAAACACTAAATCTGTGACCAATCCTTCAGAAAGGTCCTGCTACAGGCACCTCTCCGTCAGGATCAGATTCAGAGGGTTGAAGTAACGTGATCTCTGAGCAGCCGTGTATATTCAGCCAACATGTAAACATTAAATCAACGTGCTGGACAGCCGAGGCACATCCACTTCCTGAGGGGGCGTGGTCAGAGAGAAAACAGAGTGTTCTGTGGAGGACTGAAGAAGAGGGCTTTTCAGGCATGCCAAAATCTGATTTCAAAGTGTTTTTTTGAGCATAAACTTTAAAGACATGTTTTGGGGACCTCTTAGACCAATATATATTGATGAAAAAAGCGTGATATGTCACCTTTAAATATTTCTTCCTGAAGTAAAAATCCCCTGAGAAAAATGTTTGTGCAGCTCAATCTCTAAACTTCTCTTCCTCACAAACCTTCCTTCACGAAACTCCAAGCTTCTGTCTCACAACAAAAATAAGTGCTGTTCGAACACGTCATCGGTTCAGACAAAGTCGAGAAAGGAGAGAAGAAAAAGACTGAGTCTGTCTGGCGGCGAGACCGAAAACCTAGACTCTTAGTTAAGCTTTATTAAAAATGGATGACGACATCGCCTTTTTTTTTTTCATTACCTGAGTCAAAGTTGATGGAGGAAATTAGAGCGAGGGGAGGAAAAGAGTCTAATTGTACCAGGGAGCGGGGGAAATGACTGCTGTGGGGTCTTTGCTGCCATGGAGATCAGCGGGGAGGCAATTAGAAATGTTCAGATTGTGTTTGAATATTGTATGCATAATTGATTGAACTTTTCTAGACTGAGGCTCTGTGCTTGCAATAGTGATGATGATGATGATGATGATGATGATGATGATGATGATGATGATGATGGATGCTTTTTAAGGTGAATGTTGCAGACATGTTCTACAGTGCAAACCCAATTCCATGCAATAATCTCCATCTTTACAGGGATTTGTTGCATAAAAAAAGCTTCTGCTGACTTCTTTGTGCGACCTGCCTGTTTTTTGATAGTCTTGATATCCAAGATTTTGATGTGCAGCTTTTGTTTAGTCAGGAATCCGTTGTGTATCGCAGTATACACTCTTTAAAAATGAACACAATCAAGGCTGTTGGTTTTGGGCAGGATGGCGGGTGGGTCTCCCTTCTTTTCTCTCAGTTAATGTACATTTTAAAGAGATTTGTTGCCACAGCTGTGTGATTTGTGACCGTATTGAAAAGATGAAAAGCAAACATTTATATTTTTTGCATTTCCCTTTTTCCTTGAGCTTCCTCTGAGAGGGGCTGGAGATATTGAGACTTTTAAACATAAACTAAAAGTGTTTTTATTCAGTCTGTCTTTTATGTAGGGTTACTTACTTTTTAATGTTATATTGATTTTAATATTGTTTTATTATTTTATTAATTTTAACTGTTTATTTTATTTTCATTTATTTATTTGTTAATTTCTTAATTTATCTATCTGTTTAATGTATTTATTTTAACTATCTATATTCTTAATATTAATTTGATGCTTTAAACTATTTAAACATATTTTATTGTTGTTGGTGTGTATTAGTGTCTATTGTAGTCTATTCTAAAAAAATATTATTATTATTTTTTAATTATAGTTTAGGGCTTCTGTGCCTTTTCATGACAGGACAGCTGAAGAGAGACAGGAAATGTGGGGAGTAGAGAGTCAAGGAAGGCATGCAGGACATGGTAGCTGCCAGGAGTCGAACCAGCTTAGACCGCTAGGCCACCAGCGCCCCATTCATTTATTTTTAATTTATCTTCCTCAGTTTTATTGATATTTTGTAGCCTTAATAGTATTTTTAACTCTTGTCCTTACTTTTTTTTCTTTTAATTTTAACTATCTATTTTCGTAATATTAATTTGAAACTTTA